>NC_082343.1:77405779-77498279 GCF_027477595.1 Haemorhous mexicanus | reverse complement strand
TGCCGGCCGCCGCCTGTCCCGGTGGCAGCGCAGGGGGACAAACATCGCAGACATCTCCAGCGATGCGCTGTGGTGTGCTCCCGGAATGGGGGCCACATCCCTGCCTCCGGGGCTTCGGCTCCGAGAGACCTTATGGCACCTTCCAGCGCCTGAAGGGGGGATACAAGGGGGAACCGCGAGGGAACTGGAGAGGGAATGTAGGAAGGGCAAGGGGTAATGGCTTTAAGCTGAAAGGAGGGGGATTTGGATTAAATATTAGCAAGAAATTCTTTCCTGGGAGCGTGGTGAGACATTGGAACAGGTGACCCAGAGCAGTTGTGGATGTCCTGTCCCTGGAAGGTTTCCAGGCCTGGTAGGATGAGCAATCTAAGTAGGAGATTTACATTGCAGGTGATCTTTAAGATCCCTTCCAAACCAAACAGTTCTGTGGCTCTATGGTTATATGATTATAGGGTTACATGGTTATATGATTATATGGTTATATGGTTATATGATTCTGTGATTAGAGGAGGGCAGTGAAACACAGTGGCAGAGAGAGCAGGAGCCTTGGAAAACATGCCTTTCAAATTCTCTTCTCTGTTTTTGTACACCTACCTGCATGTTTCTTGTAGTGATACAAATGAAAAAAGAAATCTACCAGACAAAACCCCACCCTTAATGTGGACCTTAAAGTTTTATTATTTGTTTCATCAGACTGAAAATTAAATATTTTTTGAAATGTGTTATTGACTTGGTGAGACTTGCTCAAAATTGTTCTGCTGGCTCTCTTACAATTGGAAGAACTTTGAAAGGCTTCAGCTCAGGTCTCTGGAGCAATTCCCTCCAGCATTTCTCACTCATGTCCCATACTGTGGGGGTCTGCTTGTTGCAGCAGAAAAGTCACAAACTTTGGGTTACTCTTGGGTTTGTTTGAGAGTCTATGATGACCATCAAAACCAAAGAGAATGGAGTGCTGCTTGCCTTGGATTAGTTCCCACAATTTGAACGTGCCAGTGTGGTCACAGGAGCTGTTGGTGCAGAAGAGAGGGCTCCTGACAGCCCAGGCACCCCACCACCATGCAAGTTAATGAACTGCTGTGCTGGTCAGCACTGAGCTCCCATCACCCGCTAGTCCAGAGAGCAGGGTCAGGCATTTCAGGACACAAGGTCTTCTGAACTTTTTTCCCATCCCTGGAATGTTTCTTTCCATGTTTGTATGAGGTGGGGGGAAAAAATTAAGTCAAATGGCAGCATTGCATCCTCCAAGATCCCAGAGTATCTTAAGATCATGTGCTGGAAATATAAGAAGTGACTTTACACTGCCCGTCTCTCCATTTAGTATCCAGTTTATCATCCGATTTAGTAACTTTCTTGAGCAAATCATCTATTAACAAGAAAAAATAGATTTTTTTTCTAGTTTGAGATCCTTCAACTTGGACTAAGTTGTGCAAACATGTACCGAGAACAGATTCAACAAAATTTTATTCTTTTAAAGCTAAAGTAATTTCTCTTAGTCTGTCATGAATAGAGAATAATTCTAATTATTCTACACTCAAGAGGAATTTAGTCCTTAGAGAAGCAGAAAGTCTCAGCACAATAAGCCTTGGTTTATGAGTTTATACAGAGGGTTTATGCCCTCATACAGAGGGGGATACTCCCACTGGCAGCAGTTTTCCAGTGTAGCTCTGGTAGATGAGAGCAGAGGAAGCATTCAACAGCCTCTGCACCAAGGGGATATGTAGAAAACCCTTTTCAGTTCATCTTCCATTCTGAACTGTTCTCTCCAGGTGGTCCCATCAAACCACAGTCCTTCCTTTTTCAAAGTTCTGTTGTTATCTGATGGGTGGATCTGGCAAAGGGAATACATTCTCCACTTGGAATGGAAAACAATTTTCATTGCTTATGTCTTACGGGCTATTTATTTATAGGGGAGAGATAACTCATCTAATTGATTAATTGTGAAAATCTGCAGCCTTATTTTAGTTTTTTTCAATCTTTTAAGACATTCTCATTCTTTTTTTTTGTTTTTTGTTTTTTTTTTTTTTTGTCTCCAGCATGGAGACAATAAAAAAGGAGTGCTTTTTAAAAAATAACCTAGAGCAAAACCAAATGAGAGCTGCTGGTTTTGACTTAGAAAACCATTCTTCTTAGTTCAAAATCTTCCCAAATTAGTATTGAAAAGTGATATTTAAAAAAAATATGTTACCACATTTTTAAACTTTAGGACATTAGGTAGGTTGGTTTTTAAAACATACTAAGAGGTTGAGGTGAATCCTAATGGGAAATCTATGAAGTTGTTAGTAGAGCTTATACACTTTTTCTGACATTATTTACCTTTTTCTCCTCCTGGCCTGAGGCTTCTGGAAAGGCTGAAGGCAGCTGAGTTCAGATAATTTCTGTGTGCAAAAAGGGAAGTGTTAATTTCCAGATTAAACTGCTCAAAGCACTACAATAATCTTCAACACTGAGGAAGCTGAAATATTATTTACAGATTAAGCGTTCTAGATTTTTGTCATGTCATGAAAATTTTGAGATTTTGGCTCAAAAATTATAGCAGTCATCTTGCTACTACACAAAATAGTTGTAGTAGCATTAACTACTTTTCTCTTTTGTTTGAAAAACCTTGTCTTACATTCCAGTGCCAAACAACAGCTGTATGGAAGGTAGGAACACATTTCTCTCCCATATGGTTCACTTCAATAGGTAAGCATCAAAGATAAATGCTATTGTAAGCTAAGAAAAGTTTTTTTCCTGAAATAAAATAAAATATTTTAAAATGCCATTTAAAACTGCAGTTAAAATTATTAATAATTTAGGTATTGAAAAATATGTGCTTATTGGTCTCATCTTTTTCTGACTGGATCTAGATCTAATAGTGAACACTTAGATAGTTTCTTACTTGAAGCCATGTCTACAGTTCCTCTCCTACCATTTACAAAACAAGTTTGCTTTCAAACTTCATACATAGCAAATGTAGGAAAGCAAAGTCAAATCTGGTAGAAAATAATTAAGATGCATCTGAAATATATAATTTTGTGTCCAACAGTTGTTGTTCAGTCCTCAAGCTTTGTCACACATTTGTCCAGTTACAGATACTTCAGGTTTCATTATTTAAAAGATTCTGGAGAGCTTTAGTGTCCTTTTATATGTTTGAGAAAAGAGAATGCATTCTTTAAAATGCATTCTGTACTAGTTCCTGCCAGTCTGCACCACAAGGGGCTAAATTAATTTTATAAGCCTGAGAACATTACGATGGATATTTGTAAGCACTTTTGCTGTCTGACAGTGAGCCTGGCATAGTTTGAGGTAGAAACCTACTAATACCTTTTTTTTGTGTGTGAGATTTTGTAAGGGTTTATAGACATCATAGTCTCCACTAAATTCACAGTAAGTCACATATCCACTAAGTCTTGAGGCTAAGCTATAACCCATGGGGAAAAGAATTCTTATCGTAGATCACATGAACTCCGGTAGAACTGAAAACATTCAAGGGCACCTGCATTGGTTTATACCACATTAATATTTTAGAGATGTGTTTCATCCGTAGGAACAGGCCTGACTATCAATGTCTCACGTAGAAAATCTAAAATTTCCTAATTCTAGGATATTGTTATTTAGAAGAGGAAGAACATGAAGTATTAGTGATTTATAAAGCTACATCCATGGGGATATTAAAATCTTGACTGTATAAAATCCTGAGCAACCTAATCTGTGCTGGTTCTCTATTGAATTAGGGGTTGAACCAGGTGACTTCCAGAAGTTCCTTCCCAAATAAAAGTATTTTGGTATGCTGTGCATTGGAGAAGCTACTTACAGGTGGTAAAATGTAAAATAATGGCAGCAAGTGGTATTCATTTGTGACAGAAGTTGATTATGCTGTCTGGGGCTTTTCCATCCATCACTGCATCACCTGCATGAAGCCAAAGCAACCTTTGTGTGGTTTTAAGCCTGAAGGAGACATATGGAGTCGCTTAATCTGATCAGTTCCCTCCACCTACTTGTTTCTGGTGCACCAATTTTCCCTAGCATTATCAAGGTCTATTCAAACATGTGTTGATGTCTTTCTAGCATTTGGTTGGAACTGAATAGAATACTTTTAGAACTGGATGTTGAAACCTCATCCTACCTGAATATCACCGGCTGCCTCGTATAGATCTCCCACCATCTTGCCTCTGTATCAATAATTTTGATAATGAGTTTCTGTAGACTGTAACTCTTATGTGACCACCCAAAAAGAAGGGTTTCTTGTTTGGCCAGAATGATTGGAAAGGTGGTTGCATGAGATGCAAAAGGGAGAGGCATCACAAGTTTTCTGGTGACAGGAGTCTGTTTTACTTAGCAGGACAACTTGCATGGAAGCAAAGGATCTGCTGGGTCAACACAAGACCTGTCTTGCTCAGAGGATGTTTTTTTTCTTGTGTAGTTGAGATATAATCTTTAAAATTTAGACTTAATTTTATTTTCCTGTTCTGTGAATATAATTTCAGAACTCAGTGTACTCTGTGTTTCTCTTAAGAACAGTTATTTGCAAGCCTAAGCTCAGCTAAATGATATACATATACATGTCATTTGCAAACTTAAACTCATCATAATTAAAATTTTGGTTGGGAAGATATTGCATCTTTAATTTGGCTTAAACATTGTCTTTTGTTTTTAATTTAAAATATTTAAAACTGCTTAAAACTAGCATTCACACCTTGAAAATCAGCTTGTAAGTTAAGGCTGTCCAGAAGTTTACAGAGTTTAGGAAAATATTTGTAGGTAATCAGAAGGCAAGGATTAAAAGAAAAATCCTCACTCACCTCTAATGTTTTCAGCAACTCCTCCTGCCAGAAAAGCTAGCATGGGAGAAATAACAGCTAGGCTGAATTGGGAAGGCTAGAATTCTGTCCTGTTGTGGGTGGGCTCTTCATACTTCTGAAGTTATAGTGTTTTTATTTGAAACCTGAATTGGATTTCTAGGCATGTATGGTACATGCCAATTTAAAATTATTGAAGTTCTTCATAGTGTTAAGAGTGCTTCAGTTTGAAAGAGTGAGGCTTTCCTGCAAATGCCAAGTAAATTGCTCTGCAAGTCCAGAATCTTTGATCACCTCTGAATTGAAGTGCTTACGAAGGATGTTGCCGTGTTCTAATAATTTTACAGCTCTCTTTGATTCATATGCCTAGAACCCCAATCATTTCCAAATTGAAGAGCTCTCATTATTTTGAAGTCCTATGTGCAGTATAAAATGATTTAAGATTATTCTGCAGCTTTTCATTTTTATTTTGTAAAAAGGAAACTTTTTTTTTCTTTTTTAAAGACCAGCTTATTCCTCTGCAAGCTGGGAGACATTATGAGCTAATTCAAACATTTCGTGTTTAAAATGGAAATTGAACCAAATTCTCTCCAAATAGCAGTGATGATGGCTGGGGGAAAAAGAAGAAAAAAAAAAAAATCCCTGCCTGAAAAGCCGAGAAAATACAAAGTAAGAGGCTGTCAGTGATCCTTACTGGGAAAAGTGAGAAGAACAAGAAACATATTGTCACTGTTCAGATGCGGTCAAGGTGAAGTGGGGAGACTGAATGAAAGTTACAACAATGTGACAAAAGAGAGACACAGATCCATTTAGTCTTGGAAGGAAGAGAGCAGGAGGCACAGAAGGCTAGTTCACGTGTTGCTTCTAAGCTGATTTTTGCTGTCATTTTATCATACAATTTCAGAGGGAAATGATGTATGCCCTTTTGTATCTCCTGACTTTGTCTTTTAAGAATAACACTTCGTTTCTTTCTCACTAGAGACCTTGTTCCTTTTTAGCATGTGGCAGTCGTATATTGTTTATAAGTCACATAGCTTTCTAAAGAAAATCTCTTCACTATTTCTTGGTAGCAGTAGAGATTTTTCATTTGTTTGTTTATTTTTTTCTTTTCCCCAAGTACATGCACTGGATGGTCTTTGTTCCCAGTGACTCATTATTGAAGAACAAACAAGGGCAAAAAAGAAGTGCTCTGGGGGTGGAAGCACACCAACCTGCTGGGGATCCCTGTGCCTGCACCCTACCTTGCTACGAGTTGCATACAAAAATCACCCTGCTTACTTTCCACCTGGAAACCCTCACCTGCTCCTTCTGGTCCTCCTATGGGAGCTAGGATGGGAGCTCTTCAAAAGAAAGGGGAGAAAATTATTCTAAAAAGCATTCTGATCTAGATGGAGTAGACCTATGCTAACATATGAAAAGAACAAGGGATTAGGAAACCTACCTGCCATTGCAGATACTTCAGCAGTAAGGCAGAAATTGGTGTGGAGGCAGGATGAAAAACTGGCAGATCAGAGCAGAGAGTTTTTAAGAGTTTCACAATTGTATTGCTAAGGAGGTAGCCTATAAACATCTGGAAAATCTGTAAATTTTCAAAACAGATGTTGAAACAGAAAAAGAGATGTGGTCTGTCACAGCACTGGCATTTCCAGTCATTTGAGAGAAACAAATTGTAATCTTTGTGTGTCATGCCTTCCACTGGGAAAAAAGTCCACATTTTTTGTTGTTGTCCTTGTTAACAAGAGCTCTGCGGCACCTCAGGAGATGACTACAGCTGCTGTGGGTTTGGGTCCCAGTTTATAACCCTCTGCTCCTGAGGTATTTAGTGGGGCATGTCAACCTTTTCTGCTGCACCTCTTTTCCATACAGAACAGGTTTATGTCCCTGTGTGAAGAGTTTATACCACCTCAGAAGGCACAGTGGGTTTGCAGTGGGAGGGACAGGAACTTGAGCTCCCTTCAGACACCTGTGCTTTTGGAGGTGTAGCTTCCAGCAGAGGGAAAGTGTGATTTCATAGCATTCTGAAGCCAATATCATTAGTTAATGCCTGTCTTACCTGTGTGGAAACCAAGTCTAGAAAACTGGTTATTTAGGACATTGTGCTCTCCAGTGTTTCCAGTGAATCATTAATCTTGAATATATTTATAAATAAAACTTACAAGGCTAAAAATGTAATTTGGAAATCTGTTAAGAATAATCAGGCTCAAAAAACTCCTCCTGGACTTTTTGTGGCAGGTACCTGAACCTATAGGGAGAGAGATTTGTTTCTTTGCTGCTGTACCAGGAAACATTTAGTGAAACTGGTATTTCCCTTGTTCCTCTCTATTTAACGTTCCCCAGTTTTTATGTTTTGCATTTTTTTTTCTTTATCCACACTCCTCATATATCTAACTTTTTAATTCCCTTTTTCCTAGCTTTCCCTGAACTCATGTTTATTTTCACTTTCCCATTCCTAGTATTTTTACTGGTTTTCCATTTCTTTTGGATCTTTTCCATCTTTCCTGCAGAGACTTCCTATTGAAATTCCTTCACAAGCCCCTGTTATCCTTCTTGCAGTGGCTCACTTCTGGCTGAAATCTAGAGCTGTTACAGAAGTTCCTGTATACACAAGAAAAGCTGACAGGGTTTTGTCTACCTGTGATTTAAATATAGGGTCATTGCATTTCAGCTTTCTGATTACCTGAGACTTTTGAGAGATTTTGGTGAACAGTCTCTCTGTCTACTAAGCAATGCTCAATCTACAGGGTATAAAAAGAGTATTGATGTAATTTTCATATTTGCATAATCAGTTGTCTCACTCAGCAATTAGTATTTCACTAATAATATCCAAACAAACATAATTTCCCAAATTATAGAAAACCCAATCAGAAATTATATTTTATTGTATATAGTAGTCTGCTGGAGGATGCTTAAGAGAATTAATGTTTAAGATAATGAACAATAATTTTTTTAATTTGAGGATTAGTACTCCTACCAAGTTTCATTTTACGTGGGTACAAAAAAAATGTAAGTAAAAAATAATTCAGGTTTGTTTTTTTTTTTTCCTAAGGGTATTTCTTACTGTTATACAGCTTGGAGCTACATAACACCAAAAGTTTAATTAATATTTTTGGTTGGTTTTTAAGGTAATATTTATCGATTTCCTTCTAAGATATTCTGGATTTTGAGATATACTCTTCCAAAAGGTGAGTTAATAGGTAGATTGGTCCATTAGAGGCATCAGTGCATTAGGACCAATACAAGCTGGAGCATTTGGCCCTTCAGCTCCCAGGAATCTGTGAAAGACTAGTGCACCAGACCATGTTGTTTTGGGCTGGTTCCTCCAATCTACAGTCCTTCAGCTTCAAAAGCAAATGAGACACCAAACACCATTAATCACAGTTGTGTTGAGTACTCAGAGACTGAAATGTGCTGTTTCCAGATACGAAACACCACTACAAACTCCATTATATGTGTAACATTTTAGCCAGAGAGGAACTCCTAATCCTGCTTTGCCGTCTATAGCTGTTAGAGGTACACTTTATAGAAGTCTTCCTACGGTATCCATTAATCAAAAATTACCTCTTAGCTGCGCCATATTTTAAAGGAACGTAAACACGTTAAAGAAAGGGTTTGTGTATTGTTGGTAATGCACATGACTGCTTGCTGTGTTATGTGCAGGATGATCCATGTGCCACCCATGCTGAAACTGGTTATTAAACATGCTGGCTCAGTTTACTGGTAGCTCTAATACACTTCTGTAACGAGGCACTACTTGTAACATCAAAGCAGGGGAGACATTAGCTCTTTTCCCCTATAGCCTCTGACCTGAAAGCTTTGCTTTTTATCTCTGTATAAAAGGAAAATATTCTTTTCAAAGAAGCCTGGCTAGAATGTGGATATTTTCTCCACTGTAGAATAAGAGCCTGTGAAAGTAATCTACAATTTTTCATCTTTTTTTTTTTTTTCAGAGTATTGTTTCTTTTTGGGCATCATGCCTCTTTTAGAGTTAAAACTCTCACTTTCAAGTAGCAGTGACTGGGAAGTGCTTTCGAAATCCTGAGGTACTTCAGTTTTCTGTAACCCTGTCAGCCTGAAGAAAGGTGATGGAACATTTCTATTTTTGAAAGAGCAATATATTGTGTAAGAGAAAGAAAATAAAGTTTGAAAAATAGTTCATACTTCAAATAATGGGTAAGATACAAATCCATTTAATTGTACACAGGGTTTGTAAGGGAGCCAACATCAAAACCATATTTTATATGGCAAATCAAAACTATATTTTATCTTGCAGATATTTCCTATTATTTCTTAAAAATTAAAAAAAAATCATATAGCAAGTGATTTTCTCAAGTGAATTTGAACTTTTAAATGGATTGGATCATCTTATCTTCTGACCTTTATGTATCAGGGTTTTTTTTTGTGTAATCTAGCTTGCCTTATTTCAGTTCAACATTTTGGGATTCTTGACCTTTTGGCTTTTAGATTCTTAACTTGAGCTGTGTTAGAGAGGGGTTGGACTTCAGAAACAGCTAAGTATACAATGCCAAACATTTTTTTTTTTTGGTGAATGACCTGCACAATTACTTTTGAGTATCTGATCCCTTGTTTGGAGGCATTCACAAGGAAAGGAGTGCTGACTTTAACAAACATAGGTGCAGTAAGAGGAAAAAGGAAGATCAAGCAAAAATGAACATATCATTTCCCAAATTGCTGGTATTTTGCTGCTTATAAAGGTATTTCAATCCTATATTTTAAATTAACTTCCAAATTATTTCCTAAACTCATGAGCACTGATTGTATTACAGGTGGAGCCTGTACCATACTAGCATGATCCAGACTCCAAGGTTTCAAATATGATCTGAAACTTCTTTTTCTACCTGTATTTATTGCAATGACTTTTTCTTAGAATCCAAATGGGAAACAGAAGAATCATCTCAGTTCTTTTCCACAATTCCTGGCTTCTGAGATGGCATTAAGCATTATTCAGTCTATGACGCTTAACTCACAGTGGTGTTAAATCAGTGATTAATTCAATGAAAACTCATTGATTTTTGTATGCTTTAGGTGGCTCTTATAAATATGCATGGTTCCTTGAGGTGGGTGTTTTAAAATTTAGCCTGGGCTTCATTGCTTTTCCACATATTTCCTAAAAATTGCTTAGCCAGAGGAAGGGTGGCACAGTCCAATTCTGTTGTAATGGCACAATTAAAAAGAAAATAAAGCTTCTCAATTTTCTCTGTAACACTTCATATGAATAAATAAATTTCAGTCTTTCTTCTGCTGAAAAAAGATGGATCACTTGTTTGGGTTTTTAATAAAGGTACATAATTTCATTATACTCACGGAAGTGCAGACTAGCATATACTTTTTAGCATAAATAATTTTATTTACAAAATAAGACAGAAAAGCATTAGTGTAAGCTTTTAAAAGTGTTTTATTACTTTTTGGTTTTTCTTTGTTGTTTGATTGTAGCAGAGAAAGGTTTTTCTTGCAGAGTTAATTTTTATAATAGGAAGCACATATGTGTTCTTAAGTTATACATATTTTATCATGTGCTAGACATAGTAGGAATTATCTCCCTAAAATAATTTCCAGGAATTTTGTAAGCAGAAATGTATGAAGGAGAAGAAGAGAGCAGAGTTTATAGATTGTTTGGTTTTGGTTTGAGTTTTTATTTCCCCAGACTGTAATAGTTAATAATTTAGAAAAATCAAAATGTTTTCAAGATGTAAATATAAGTAAATTATGTATTAAACTTGTATAGATAGTTAGAATCATCTGAAACCATCTGCCACCAATGAGTATCTTAGCTTGCATTCAACTAATATGCCAACTTATGGTTACTTACATTTTACTCCTGTTTGCTACAGGTGAAGTGGGTGAATATCAGACAGCTCATTATAGAGACATGCATGCTGCATTCCCAAAGTGGGGTGACAGAACAAGTCATGGTATGTATTGTAATTTCAGTTCTACAATACATCTTCAAGCTGTCTGAGGTAAAATGCTTACTAAGCACTGCATTGGGGCTGTCAGATTTCTTCATGGGGTGGTAATTAAATTGAGGCAGCTCTACCATTTATTTTGTGGAACTAAGCCAGAATTATCTGTATCCTAAAAATATGCTGCTGTAGACTGCTGGTTGTAGCAGGAGCACAGTTTTTTGCATGTAAATTCTCTTTTATGGAAAACATCCTATTTCTCACCTCCATAGGCTGTGGGGGAGGAGATCTACTTTGTCACTGGACTAGTTTAAGTCTGAGGGAAACTGGTTGTGAGGCCATCAGGGATGGCATCTTGCTTAAAACTGCAGACATTTGGGCTGGATTGAATTTGTGACTAATAGGGATAAAGGATTGATGGTCGTGGGGGCCAAGTGTGGCATTAAAGTTTCGTGCCTGATTTACAGTGTTCTTAGCTCTGGTATAATTTAGAATGCCAGGGGCCCAGTCAGCCATGGCTGGCCACTGCCACAGAAATAAAGCTGAATGCAAATGAGGATGCAACGTGATAAATGAATAGAAAGTTTCTTCTGGTCATTTCTGGAGACCAGGTTCATCATTAAAACACATGGGAGCTGCTGTGCTGAGTCAGACCAGGGGTTCTCGTAGCTCAATGGTGTGTCTCTGCCAGCACTCTGGCATTCTGCTCTGAAAATCAGAGCTATTCCAAAGTGACCCTGGCTTAGAAATAGTGCTCAGGATGTAGTGTGTTCCCAATACTGTCACTCATGATCTTCCTGAGAGAAGGCAGTGATAATGGCAGATAACTTTAATGATATGGCCACACAATCAACTTATAGAGCAGCATGATTATGTTCTTGTCTTCTTATCTGCTTGCTTTCTAGTGAATCTGACCTTTCTGAAATTTGTAAGTTACCTAAAAACTATAGTGAGATAGGCAGCACAACTGTAACTAGTTGAATATCAAAAGTATATGCAACTCATATAACTGCAAATTCAATTCCAAAGATATTTTTTAAGATTGGAAAAGGGTGAGGCTGATGTGTAAAGGAAGCTCTCATAGGATAAGTTTCCTATGATGCACAAATGAGTTTATTTTATAATTCAAAATCCTTTAGAAAATTGTTTGGATTGAGTTCAGTTGATTTAGTCAGACAGTGAGAACAAAAACTGGGGAGGAAATAGCATACAGATGCAAAACAGTTTTCAAGTGTACAGTGTGGAAGAACTGTTAATGCATTATCTGGAAATAAATGAAATCTCCTGCAAAAGCTATAGTTTAATTTATTTTTTTTTTTAAGAAATGGGGGTGAATATGAATGCATGATCAGAAATGCTGAAACCCACTGTTTACTTGAAAAAATGTGTCAAAATGGCTGACCTTTTCCAAACTGAAATAAATAAATATATGGAAGTACTTAAATCAGTGTCCAAAAAATAGCTACATTAAACAGAAAAGTATTACATAGGAAAGAAGTTGGAAAGGGTAGGCTTTATTCATGGGCTCCCAACTGCTCAGGGTCTACCTATAGTCAGAAGAAAGAGAAAGTATGGAATCCTATGGGGAATTCAGAATAGGAATCTGAGCTAACTTGGCTCTCGCTTTGAAGCACAATTTGTCATCAAAGGATATTGTGCCAGGAGACAGTGCAACTCTTTCATTAAGAACATTTCTTATACCATTCCCTGATTATTAAAAAGCTTTTTGTTGTTGAGAGCTGTGATTTGCCATTTTGAAAAAGATATGTATGAATCTGGCTCAAACGTCTTGTATATCACAAATATTACTTTTTAAAGATATAAATTTCCTTATTAATTCATATTTTTCTCCATGATTATTGAATTTTGAAACAAATTGCATATACATCCTTGCATATTTGTATTTTCTTTTAGCTTTGGTAAACCATGCTCTATACACGTCCGCATGCTTTGATTTTACTGCTGTTTTTTAATGATTCCCTTGTCATATTTTCTTCATTCTGTTTGATCTATTATACTTAATGAACAACAGTTTTCACTTAGAATAATCTTTATGCTTTTTTAAAAAATTTTAAAAGGCATATTGTGATGGTATTAGTGATGTTACGCAAAGTCCCTCATCCTGAAAAGGCTGATTCATGTTTCCCACTTTGCACAATCTGAACACTCCCACTGGAGTTAAAGAGTTACACACGAGAGCATAAAACTCCTAATTGCCTTTAGCAGAACCATTTCCAGCATCACAAAGCCTCATTTTGGAGCTATTGCTTAGATCTGAAAATGCAGATTTCACTGGAAAAGATTGTAAAAATATGTCCTCAGCTGGAACCTGGAGAACAAAATTTTAATCTGGATTAAATTAAGCCTATATCTTGAGGAATACATCTTGACCAGCAGCATTTTATGACTGACAATCTTTTATACTCTTGAAACATAGAAATAACTTTATTTTTGTACTAATGTTTTCACAGTTGCAGTTCATAACACAAAGCAAGAGGCAGTAAAAGCAGTGCATATGATTTTGTCCCCCCATTCTTCTACTCAGAGGAAAGTAGCTAGAATAACAGGCAGTAATTAGCTTTCAGCCAAATTGGGTATGAAATTTTAGTCTGTAGATTCATTGCGCCTATGTCAGCCTGAAGATTAAAGGCTTCTTAACTACATAGTGGCACAACAGCTGAGCAAGCTGTGAAGGAGCCAGTGGGGTTTGTTGTATAATAACTGGTCTGTCGATCACTGGAAGAGTCTGAATTTGTGTCCAATCCAGACAAACAGAAGTCTACCTTCTTGTCTCTGTTTCAGTAGATCACCATGTATCACCGGGGATTTCAATGCAGCTGATTCAATTTCTGCAGTCCTGGAAACATAATATTCGTTGACTTGGTAGATGCACAGACCCCAGTAAAGTTAATGTTTAGCCATCCCTGGTTTGGCAGCAGCTTGCTAATTAATTTGGTTGCTATTTGTGCTTTTTTTCTTACCACTGTGGATATAATCAATTAATATCAGGTGTTCTACAGTCAGGAAGACAGCTGTGAAAATGTACTCTGAAGTTATATTGAGATTATCTTTCAAGTTTTGTTATTGGCATGAATATAGCAAAAATATCATTAGCAAAAATATTCTAATGCATTTTTAAATAGAGAGCTTATAAGCAGTGAACTGTATTCTCTTCCATTGAAGGTATCCTAAACAGAGCCAAGCAAAAGTAAATCAATGTCAGATAATTTTTCTTTTTTGAGTTGGGACAGCCAAAACTTTCTTCAGCTGTACCAGACTGCCATCTTGGCTTTCCATCATGGAGCATCCGGGATGCCAATCTTCAATTACCCTTTCTCACTGTTGCCTTGTGTCACTTATTTCTTCTGTCAAACCTATCATGTGCATCTGATTTGAAAGAATTAATTTCTGTTTCTAACCAGCCTGTGAGTTTCACTAGTTGTTTTTCTTTGCTTGGAAATAAAATTAGGTCAATTCCATTTTGCTTCATATAACATGTAAATGAATTAGGTGTTGGAGACATCACTGAAGACTGATCATCTGGAGACCTCAACATGCCCTCAGATTGGATAAAGGAGGGTTCCCAGCTAGTTTGTTTCTCAGCTAGTATGAAAGAGTATTTTTTGATAAATGGGTTTGATTCTTTTTTTCTGTATTTCTTAAAGACATCGTCTCTAGGATACTGAGGGAGGAAGAGGAGAATAAACAGAATTATAACTTGTTTCCTTTTTTTGTGCCTAGAATGTTGGAAAGAAGAAAAGATGGGTGGATTCAGTGTGTACAGTGGGTACAATCTCCTTGAAAATGTCATCCTCCCACACGAATTTTCAAAATATTGATGACTTTGGATAATGTTTCAAAGAACCAGCTTTAAGAAATAATGTCAGTGCAAGTGATGGTGCTAGGAGCTCAGTGGTTTACCAGGCTTGAAAAAAAAGTTTTGATGAGTAAGAGACATACTATGATGGGTGTCATGGCAGGTAATCCTTTATTTATATCACAAATTAGAACAGAAGTGCATACTTTTGGATGTTTTAAACCAAAGAGGTAGCAAGGAATATTCCGTGGCACTCCCAAGATTTAATGTATTCTCTGAATCTCTGCTGATGTTAGGCTGTGTGATCCATTTAGCGTCCCTGTGCCCCTTATGCTATTTGCCCAGTAAGGCTGATCCAGAAAGGGGATTAGAATACTCTAAGCACCACTGCATTTTAAAATTCCTTTAAATGAAATCAGAGGGTGTTTTTTCCTAATAGTTACTTTCCAGGCAGAAATCAATTAGTCTAATAGCACTACTCTTCTCCAAAATGGAATTGTACTGGACTGGTTTGATGTCTTCTTATAATTGCACACTGTATGGTTCTTTGACTCTTATCTCTCCCTCAGTCTGTGAATTTGAAACCATCAGGAAGATGTCACATTGGTATGAGTATTCTTCAGTGATAAGAACAGTAATTGTTGTAGGGAGACTTCTTAATCTTGGGTCACTCAAATCCCTTTTAAAGACAGCAGGTGCTCTCCAGAACAAGCATTAACAAGAAGAGATTATGAGGTAACCTGTTGTTCTTTATATCTCAGCATCTCTTGACAAAGCTTACCATCAGGCACTGTGTTCAGAAGCCAGTCAGTACAGGAAAAAAAATCAAACATGACTCAGGAAGGAACTAACGTTTTCAGTACTAAAGAGTGGATTCATGTTAAAGGGTGAATTCCGAGAACTGTTACAGGGAAATTTATACTTACAGAAGATAATTATATGAGTAAATTATAAAAGCAAGAAATAAGTTGGCAGGGGCTAAAAGAATAGAGCTGCAGATAACCGTGGTATAATACAACCAGAAAAAAATTCTGCTTCCTCAGAAATCAAAATCTGAAACTGCATCTCACCAGATTTGCATTGTGTTGAAATTCCTTGTACATTGTACCCCTCATCTTCTTCCCAGCTGTGGCACACGTGGTGAAAGCGAGTCAGTCATTCATATTGTCAGACTCTGGCACTGCTAACAGTATGACTTCACACAGACGTGCTGCTGCTGTGGGCTGCTTAGCATATACAGGGTGAATTCTTGAAGCTGAACATGCTCAGGGTCTAACAGCTCTTCCAAGTAGGATCACAGTGGAGCAGAACTGCCTGTTATTTTCAGCTCCCAAAATTTCTGAACTTCTGGACCCAAAAGCCAACTTAATTTTGTTTTAATAGAATTTGTTTTCTAATTCTGTCAATTTCCATCAAGATTATGATACAAAATTAGCTGTGTAAAGCAGGTCTATGGCAGTCTTTGGGAGGTCAGGAATTAAGCATAGGATAAATCATTGCATTCAGATGATAAAACCACTTTCAAAACCAGTTCAAGGAAACTTTTTTTAAAAGGTATTTAGATCCAAAGTTGTAGTTAGCACTTTCTAAGAACACACATCTCAGGGAGTGTTAGGGACTTAACCCTTCTTCGTTCTACTTTGAAAAAAATTCAGCTAGACACCTATCTCAGCCTCTAAGTTTCTCAAATACTTTTTAAAAAATCTGGCCTTTGATAACTCAAATCCCCTTGACTTTCTGCAAGGCTTTTCATCCTGAATTCTAGATCCTCATAGGTTTTGAGTGTCTAACTCTCTTAAATTAAAATGCAAGTTAAAGGCCCAGGTACTTTTGAAAAGCTGAACCTTGGTGCTCTGAAAAAAGATCCTAGACTGCTAATTCCCTCAGGTGCTTGAGGAATATTTTCCTGTCACCTCTGAGAAAATATTCTAGAAGAATTTACTTTGTTAATCACTTGCTTTGTCCCAAACTTTGTATAACAACTTTGTGTAATATTTATTATGGAGAATTTTTTCCCCAAAAGAATGATAAAACTCTTTTATAAAATGAAAAATTATGACAAAAGTATATATTTATGCTTTCAGGAGGCAAATGTGTTTTTTAATGGAATTTAAATAAATGGAATTTTTATGATGAAAAAAGCAACAGTAAAAGTAGTGATTATGTTTTTCATAGTTCATTTGCTTCCCTTGCCCTGAAGATCTTGTACAGAAGTAAAATGAGATCCCTGGTGAAGCCTACAATGTCATTGACTCTGAAGAAGGACTCAGAGACCCATTGGTGTTTAATGACCCTTACTAGCCTCCATGAAAGAAACTGGTATGATCCACTAAAGGAGACATATGGTTCTTTGGAATTATAAGGAAACACTGTTTTCTTCATGGGTAAACATTGTAGTCATGCATTTCTAAACACTGCCTGGTTTTAGATGACTGCTTTTAAAATGGCTGTCCAAATTTGCTGAGGAATTGCATTCATTTTTCATTAGTACTTGACCAGCAGAAGGGGTATTTTTGCAATACTGCAATCATGCAATTTTAATGCTCTTATTATTCTGCACCATCATATCAGACCGAACAAAAGCCAACAGATAAGAGAGCTGAACTACACAATAAAGAGCAGCTGGACTGCTTTATAGGGCATGGGCACATCATATAATACATCATGCAGTGATATCCCAGAGTTATAGGTAAGTGCTGGAATATTTGGACATTTCTGTGTTCATTTCTTCATGAAATTAAAGTATATTCTTTACTGCAGTTAGACATAGGGCAGTGGGAACTGAAGGAGATGGAGAAAGGGAAGGTTTCGGGAAGGGAAGGTTTCGGGAAGGTTTCGGGAAGGGAAGGTTTCGGGAAGGTTTCGGGAAGGTTTCGGGAAGGGAAGGTTTCGGGAAGGTTTCGGGAAGGTTTCGGGAAGGTTTCGGGAAGGTTTCGGGAAGGGAAGGTTTCGGGAAGGGAAGGGAAGGTTTCGGGAAGGGAAGGGAAGGTTTCGGGAAGGGAAGGTTTCGGGAAGGTTTCGGGAAGGTTTCGGGAAGGGAAGGGAAGGTTTCGGGAAGGGAAGGTTTCGGGAAGGGAAGGGAAGGTTTCGGGAAGGGAAGGTTTCGGGAAGGGAAGGTTTCGGGAAGGGAAGGGAAGGGAAGGGAAGGGAAGGGAAGGGAAGGGAAGGGAAGGGAAGGGAAGGGAAGGGAAGGGAAGGGAAGGGAAGGCAAGGCAAGGCAAGGCAAGGCAAGGCAAGGCAAGGCAAGGCAAGGCAAGGCAAGGCAAGGCAAGGCAAGGCAAGGCAAGGCAAGGCAAGGGAAGGGAAGGTTTCGGGAAGGTTTCGGGAAGGTTTCGGGAAGGTTTCGGGAAGGTTTCGGGAAGGGAAGGTTTCGGGAAGGGAAGGTTTCGGGAAGGGAAGGGAAGGGAAGGGAAGGGAAGGGAAGGGAAGGGAAGGGAAGGGAAGGGAAGGGAAGGGAAGGGAAGGGAAGGGAAGGGAAGGGAAGGGAAGGGAAGGGAAGGGAAGGGAAGGGAAGGGAAGGGAAGGGAAGGGAAGGGAAGGGAAGGGAAGGGAAGGGAAGGGAAGGGAAGGGAAGGGAAGGGAAGGGAAGGGAAGGGAAGGGAAGGGAAGGTTTCGGGAAGGGAAGGGAAGGGAAGGGAAGGGAAGGGAAGGTTTCGGGAAGGGAATTGAAGGTTTCGGGAAGGGAAGGTTTCGGGAAGGGAAGGGAAGGTTTCGGGAAGGGAAGGGAAGGTTTCGGGAAGGGAAGGTTTCGGGAAGGGAAGGTTTCGGGAAGGGAAGGTTTCGGGAAGGGAAGGGAAGGTTTCGGGAAGGGAAGGTTTCGGGAAGGGAAGGGAAGGGAAGGGAAGGGAAGGGAAGGTTTCGGGAAGGGAAGGTTTCGGGAAGGGAAGGGAAGGGAAGGGAAGGGAAGGGAAGGGAAGGGAAGGGAAGGGAAGGGAAGGGAAGGGAAGGGAAGGGAAGGGAAGGGAAGGGAAGGGAAGGGAAGGGAAGGGAAGGGAAGGGAAGGGAAGGGAAGGGAAGGGAAGGGAAGGGAAGGGAAGGGAAGGGAAGGGAAGGGAAGGGAAGGGAAGGGAAGGGAAGGGAAGGGAAGGGAAGGGAAGGGAAGGGAAGGGAAGGGAAGGGAAGGGAAGGTTTCGGGAAGGGAAGGGAAGGGAAGGGAAGGGAAGGGAAGGTTTCGGGAAGGGAAGGGAAGGGAAGGGAAGGTTTCGGGAAGGGAAGGGAGAAGAAAGGAGAGATCAGGGCGAAGCCCAATATTTAAAGGCAAAATAAAATAGAAACTGATTTTACAATGAAGTAAACAGCAGTGGAGATTCAGCTAGGACAATACAATAAACAAAAAGGATATATTTTACTGCAGTCATATCACAGAATGAACAGGGTCAGAACCTGCTAGAGTTCAGAACCTGTTGGAGTCCGAATCTGTTGCATGAGTGGAGTCTGGTTGCAGACCGCAATAAAATGCTGAATATATCTAAAAACCCTCAGTGGATACCCCAGTGTAGACAAATTTTGATCAGTAATGTTGTACTTCATGCTTCTCTTTCTCTGGTGTGTCCCCAGAATGAAAACATCTCTAGGACAGATACACCAGTGACATCTTTCACTGGTTCTAGAGATGCTGTACCTGTGGTAAAACAAGTGCAATTGTCTTAATTTCAATTTCTCTAAAGGATGTGCTCAATTTCTAAACTTGAACTATCCAGAGGAGAAAACGTATTAAGCTATTGGATTTTTTTTCTTGATCCATCTTTTTAGTGACTATCTTTTCACAGCTGCTTGTAAAAACAATATGATTTGTTCTGCTAGCTTATAATTTTTTCCTCCTTTAGTATATTTCTCAATGCTTCTAACAAGAGATGGAATTGAATCTGGCTTTTTTTTTTTTATTTTGTGAAATGTGACAATTTATGTAAAGTAATATTCCTCTTGAAAATCAATTCAGCAGTTTTAAGTAATGTACTTGTCATATGGGAATATTAATATGAAAGAAAAAATGACATGGATATATAAGAAATTGAACTAACTGCCTGTTTAGAGATATCAAAAAGCACAGTGATGAATACTCTGAAATATTTGTTGCAAGATCCTAACACTTTACAGTCATCAGAGATGCAAATGTTCTAAATTATTTTTATCTAATGTTATCCCAGTGATTAAGAAAAAACTGTAACGTATGTATATTTCTACGTTGCATATACCATGTGTCATAGCCTTTGTATTGCTGGGTAGAGTCCTCTTAACAAAAGTTCATGGTTCAGCTCAGATTTTGAAATACTGTAGTGGGAGGAATAGAAAAGGTGAATTTGCTTCTCACACTGGGACTGCAGGAAGGAGAAAAATGGCTAGTAGGAATAGTCAGAAATTCAGGCTTTCCTAGAATGGAGCTGCTGAAATGCAAGGCAGGGACAGTGCCCTGTAAAGGAGCCTAGTCATTCTTTCTGGAAAGAGTAAAGCAAGAGAAACCGTGATTTTCTGAGTCCCAATAAGACCTTTTTGCCCTATTCTGCTAATGTGAAGGACTATGGGATGGACATGCATTAACTTTTGAGATACTTTGCACTATTAGAGAGTTTAAACTTGACATTTCCAGTCAGCATTCATTCTCTGGGCTGCTCCCTGGTAGTACCATAGCCTTCTCTTGAACCATCCAAGAGCTGTGTTTCAGCAGCCCATCAGGATGTGTCAAGTTTGGCTACCATCAGGATGGTAGCCAAACTTGAGTGTTGTTTGTCCAAAGTATTCAGGAGGAATCAACTGACCCCCTTGCTTCTTTTCTGAATTGTTATCCTTTAAATGTTAGTGTTGACAAGCACAAAAAACACACTGTTTTAACAGAATCATGCCAGCTTCAGTATTCTGCCTGGTGAAGGCTGGGGGAAAGTACAGAAGATTTTAAGGGACACTACTGCAATTTCCCTTTAAGAAATTTAGTATTCATTTGTTTTACTTTTTGTTGCATTAGTTATGAGGTGACTGAGGTGACTAAATGAATATGAAAAAAGCTGTACATAAAACAAAATCAATGAAGAGTTATCCAAAGAATGTAAATATATTTGATACTGCATTCTAGTTTGGAAGAAACTCAGATTTGAATAAGAGGTCTATTTTTCAATGAGTATGCCCTGCACAGACATAAAAAATGCCAGTAAAACAGATGGCATAATGATTTTGGTAGCTTGACAGACTTACCCCACCGCTTCATTTCTCTCTGTGTTGACTTTGTCCCTTACATTCCAAAGATGGATAAATGTATTAACATGTAGTTTACCATACAGGTCAGGGGATCTTTCTCATTTGACCTTGAAAACAAATGTTCTGTCTGCTCTGCATGGATAATTCATAAGATTTAGTGGCTCATCTCTGTATGTTTGGCATTTAGAAATGTTGCTTCTCCAAATGTCTCGTTGTCTTCTGCACCAGTTAGGTAGTGCACTGCAGCTGAAAGCTGGTTACACATTTATGGGGCCAGACTTGTGTCACATGGTGATTTCTGGTACTTTAGCATGAAGGCACAAAATGCTGCTAGCACCATGAGGGTGTTCCATTTTCCTAAATAGCAGGACATACTGTTTGTATGTCCTTTGGACTCTATCAGTTGACCTTGAAAAATGTTTGGTGCAATTTAGAAAGAAAGAAAACAGGTAATGGATGAGCAACACTCACTGTTAGAAATTTGTGTTAGCTGAATTACTAGACAGTGATATCTAGTAAGCAAAAGTATTTCAGTATAGATAAAATGAAAGAAAAGTAAATTGAGAGACAAAAATACAAGAATAAGGTCAGTTTTCTAGGTGAGACAACTAGAAGATGAGACACCTCTGGTGAATGCTGTACAATTTTAGGGGGTAGATTTTGGAAGCTATTTCTGCTTAACTTCATACCTTCATGAGCTGCAGAATTCATGCTGGCTACAGGGTTAATAGAACACAAAACTGACTCTGCTTCAAAGAGCTTGCAGTTAAGAGTAAGGTAATCAAAGATTTGAATACTATCAGGATACACCCCACCACATCAGGAGGCAGTGAGAGTATTGATCTGCTGGGTAAGCAACAATCACATCTCATCAGTCACTTAGTCATTATTGAGTCTCTAGTCATCATAGTAAAATAAAGATTTAATATGGGGCTATGTCTGGGCATATATTCACAAAACCTGAGCAAGTTGTTCAGCTCCACTTTGCAGGACTATAGTTTCTGTCTAGACAGAGAATATTTGTTAATGTACATGGATGGCAAAACTCCTAATACTTTTTACTCACACCAAATAAAATATAACTACATTTTAAGGACAACTCATATTCTTGAAGCATACATACAAAAAAGCCCCCTCCAACTGGCACAAGATATCACTTCCATAAAATTAGGCTGTTGCCATAACCTTCTGTTACTATTTCTTTTTCTTCTATGCCTTGTGCAAGTCCTTGTGCTGCTGCATGGTGAGCCTCAAAAACTGACCCAAACTAAAAATAATATGGCAAGAAGAAAGCATAGGATTTCAGCTCCTTAAGTTCTCCAATCAGTCCCTTGTGTCACTACAAACAGGGTTGTACCAACAGAGGGAAAGAGGTAAGAGAATCAAAAATGAGAGCTATCACCTTTTAGGGGCAGCACGAACTTTTTCTAGCTGAAGGTGTGCCTGGAATTGTGCTAGTAAAAAGGCTGTCCCCAGAAATAAGAAAAATAATGATAGCATATTGTGCCCTATGGAGGATGGTATTGATCTTGAGCTTATTGAATAATTGCCATTTCTATAAAATCCTTGGCACACCAGCACCAGTAGTTGATTAGATAATTTTAAGAGATCCTAAAGAATTTAATGCTTTTTCTTATATTGTGTCTGTTCCTATTAAAATATATACTGAATACTGTGCATGATTATGTTCCTAAGAGAACAGTAGTTGGCTAGCTGCTGAGATTTAATTATTTTTATGGAGAGATAACAATTTTTTGTTGACAGCAAAGTTAAGAAAGATGTACCTTACTGGAAAAATCTAAGACCAGGAATGCAGTTTTGTCCTTGTACTGGTGGCAAAGAGTAGCATGCTGTTCTACAGAGATTTGGGAAATATTCTGTTCCATCCATGCTCATAGGCCTGAAAAAGCAGAGACCCCAGTGTCCATGGGCAGCATGAACAAACTGTCTGTGCTCCTACTGCATTTGCTCCTACTGCTGAAGAGGAACCTTTATCTGAGCCTTTTCTCTCTTTCTGGTCCCTGTGCTGAAGCTCCTTCAAAAGGCAGGCACTCTGTGTACCCCAAAATTCAGGCATAGCTTTAGAGTCCTTTGTGCCTTGGAGATAAATGCCCCTGTTATGCTCAGTCACCAAAGATGTGCCCAGTGAGAGGAAAAGAGATATCACCTGTGGGACCTCCAGCTTCTGCTGGTGAACCAAAGCCAACCACCTCCTGCATCCAAGTCCACAGAGCAGGTACACTGGCCCCCTGGTGCACTGTCAGCGTGCAGATGCCAGCATCCAAAACAAAAGGCACCAAAACCACAGCCAGACCACAGGGGCTGCACAGGTCTTCTAAGCTGAATTAGAGAGTACATTTTATTTCATTTGTATGTGCTTGGAGAATTGTGCATTCAAATTCTCGAGTTGCATGGCAGCGTTAAGTTTTGTCCACTATTCCCCACCATTCACTTTCCAAAGTGTGAATCCAAACCAAGGGTGTAGTAGTTTTGGCAATTTCTCCCACTCTTCCCTTTCTCTTCCTACTCCCCTCCCAGATGACACAGAGTGACTATAGGGGGCAATACAACCTCACCATACACATACAGCCTCTGTACATCAGTAATATGCCACGTTAATAGGTGGAAACGTTTAAGAATCAGGTTTTACGTCTTGATTTTGAATAATTTGTGCCATGATAGAGATAAACTATATTGTTACCTGGCCTCTACAAAATGGAAGGTTTTAACTTCAGATAAGCTTTTACTGTCTTGATGATTTTTGTTTGCAAGTGAAAGTTAATGAATACTGATTTTATTTCATATTACTAATTCAAATTAAAATCTAAAACAAAACGAGTCATAAAAACCAAACTAAGGTAATCTTGAAATTCATTTGACATTGATCTAAGCAGAACTGCTCCAAGTCTGTATGTATCTCATATTCATGTAATTCAATCTATATGCCTGTCAATATTTCTGCTGCAGTTTAATTTCTTCAGATCAGCTTCTTTCTCACTTAATGCAGATTTCCAGAAGTTAGTCCAGTTTGCAGGGCTTAAATGATATTCTTATATTTTCCAGTATTTTTGTGTGAAAAATATTTACATATTAAAATTCCTGAATGAAAATCTAATTTTCATAACAACAAAAATATACATGGTATTAATTTGGTCTCATTTTTCCTACACGGATTGATGTGCACTTCACAGTAAGCAGGCAAAGAATGGAAGCAAAGATAGTTTCCAGCTCTTCTTGTTTGATGGTGTAAAATTGTGTACCTTAGCTTTTCTTACTAAACCTTCCTGCTTTCTGTAAAGGAATAGTTAGAAGATGCAGAGCTGAACTTCTGTTAACATGATTAGAAAAGCTGTTGTTACAGACTATTTTCTATTATTTTAATTTTGTGTCATTATAATTTTTGACAGTTACTATTTACCAGAGTTTCCCTGAAGCAAAAATGATTTAATGTTCAACACACACATTAAAATGTGTTCTATTTTCATATGTTAAAGCTGATAGAATTATAATTTAGGCAGAAATCTGTGCTTAACAGTGCAGCACATAGAATCTCTGAACACAGATGAAACTGAAACTTCTATCTGAAGGGAAAACAAAGGCAGCAGTTATGTGCCTTAATAATTACAGTTAGAGCAATGTGATATTTTTGTAATGAAATTCAAATCCAGGTGAAGATAATGTGCTTTGGGTTTTGTTGTAGAAGTGAGGCACAGTTTGAAACCTGGGCTTTTATACTTGGTGACTTTATGTTGGCTTTATATTGGCTCATAACCAAACCAGTAATTTTCACTAAAAGTTCCTTTTCAATTTTCTCATCCATTCAAACTCAGATCGGACTGCTAGGGACAGTAAGCCTCAAATTCTAGAGGAAAATCCACTGACTTCACTGAATGCTGAAAATTCTTAGTTTCTAATCCTCTAATGTGAGCACTTCAGGTTTACTCAATAGCTTACTGACCTTTACTTAGCCATGTACACATTTCAGTGGGAATTTTCAATGCTTTTTCACTAAAAATCGTGTTCAACAATATTTCCTCATCATTAAGACCTGTGTACTTAAAGCATAGACCGAGAACATCTCCTACAAGACCAGAATACAAATCTATACCTTTTCACAACCTCTTTCTTTCTGTCATTTTCAGGATTCATATGAAAACCAGTTTCAATAACTCCTGGTAATGGATATTGCTGTTGAGTGTGACCAATTATTATGTATGGTGGTGTTAGGATTTGATACTTCCTTTCCACTCTTTGTCCAAGAGGAATGCTCAAAGCTAAGCTAGAAAATAATCCATTGAGATTGATAGTCTCCACAATCATGCCTATCCACAAAAATAAAACCCCAAATTCTCCCAAAACTGCAAAACTGATTTTATGACTTTGAAGAAAGAAGTGAATAGTTGCTCATCTGAGTACTTGTATGTGGAAAATAATTAAAACTAACAAAAAAAATCAAACTATAACTATATTTACAAACTCACCCACGAAAAAGAGTTCAATAGTTATAAAATATATTATACTAGAGCTAAATATATTAGAGGCAGAGCAGCACTAGCAAAATTTGTAGCCTTTTTCAAGGGAAGTGCTGAGTAATTGATAGACTCCTGTAAAAAGGGAAAATAATTTAATGCAGATAGCAGAATATACATCAGAATAGAAGAGACACTTGCAGGAAGATATGATATTGATCAGTGATGGCTGGAAAATTTCTGATATGGTGTCTGTTGTTAAAACAGGACCAAAAAGAGATCCTGGAAATTAAGACCATTAACTCCACCTTGCTTCTGGGGAAACTGATTGAGAGTCTAATTAAGGACAGAATAGTTCAGCTTATGGATAAGTATAACCTAATAGGGTCAAACCTGCACAACGTTGGTAGGGGGAAAGCATACTTCTCTGACCTGCCAAAGTGCCTTGGAAAAGTTAATAAATTAGAAGATAAGGGTGACCCAGTACACATAATTTATTTGGATTTTCAAAAAATTCCTGATATGATCCTTCATAAAAGACTCTTAAGGGAAAAATATAACTGAGATGAGGAGCAAAATCTCTCAGTGGAATAAAAACTGAGTAAATGATGAAGGAAAACTTGCATTGAAAGTCTTCTTCTATAAGTGTAAAGAGGTTAATAGCAGGATGCTCTAAGGTTTCACATTGTAGTCAGTGTTACTTAATATTATTTTTAATGATTTGGAAATTTTACCTTCTAAAACTGGCATTAACATTAGCTAGTCAAGTCAAGAAGACTGTGAGAGTAGGAGAGATTGGTGAGATTGACACACATATATTTTACCTTGGATTAAGTATAAATTTTGGTACTCATGGGTTATTTTCAGTTCCAGCACCATATTTTACATCATTACATTCTACTGAGAATAATTTATCTGCTCTCTGAGTAGGGATACAATAGATGTCCTGCAGCAGCCATGTGGAATGATTTGCTCTCTCTAGGTATAGGAGTAGGCAGGGTTACACAAGAATGAGGAATTCCCATCTGTCAGATCACTGGACCTTTTCCTCAGGGCAATCAGGCTGCATGACCAGAACAAGAGCTGTGTTTATCATAAAAGATAAAAATCCTCCTACATAAATACTTAAAAGTAAATCCCATTCTTGTTAGATCTTGCTGGAGTGTCTGTGTTTTAGAGGCACTGTTAATTATGGCACTGACACTGCTGCCACTGTCCCCTGCAGCCCAGAAGCTGTAACCCACCCCTGGTGTTCTTCGGAAGGTCTCGCCTGTTCCTTCCCAGCACTCTCAATCCCGTCTCTTCTTCGTGAAGGGTCAGTAGGAACAACACCCAGTCCTGCATCTCCTCCTGGTATGGGTATCTCTGCTGGCTGTCACCTGCTTGCTTCTAAAGATGATCAGGAAGGCTTGGCTGATCAGGTTAACTCATAAGTGACTGAGCAAATTGGCTCTGGGGATTGGGGGTTGAGTTTGGTCAGGGTTTTGTCATTTGCTTTGCTTTTTTCCCTACTGTCTTTTCTACACTGCATTGAATTGTGAATCTGTAAGATTCTTTAAAACACCACCCACTAAAGGACCAAAGTAGCACATGGGAAGACTATGATCTTATTATATTAAGTATATTCTGTGTGAGATACTCAGTTCATGGTGCACTGCAGATTTCAAATCCACTCTGTCTAAACTGAAGTCCATTAATTTTTTTAAAAAATAATGAGAGCTAACAGATGATGTCTCCTTCAAAACTGAAATGGGTTCATCTAGATTTAGAATAAGCACAATGAAGAGATTTTGTGCTGCTTTCTATGATGCTTATTAAAAAAATCCATTTTACCATTTTTACTGAGCCAAAAAGGCAATCTTTATAAATGCAGCATTTTGGACTATGAGTAAACACAGTGAGGAAAAAAGATTATTTCTTGGCAAAAGAAATGTGTGGAAATCACAACACTAAAAATAGCATTTATCTTGATCAATAACTCATGCTTTTAATTTTTTTTTCCTGAAAAATATTAATAGAGTTCCTTAAATAAAAAGAACCAATGCTTTTTTTTTCTTCTTTTGTTGTTGAAGCCCTGTTTGTATTTACATCCAGTCATTTAATGCCCATTAAAGAAGTAATGCTATGTTAATGTAAGGGAAAAAATCAATGCTACTCAGATCAGTAGCTGTGGGGAAACAGTGCAGCAGCTGGTTTGCAAACAGCAAGCCCACATAGATCAATGAAATTACAAGCTAAATCTGCTGATGCTCACAAACTGCTTCAGCATTGTGATGTCTAACCTTTCTCAAGTTCAAGATCTCTGGCAAGCCAGCAATAGCTAAATGAAGAAAAAAAAAAGGCAAAAAAAAAGACAAAAAAAAAAAAAAAAGCAAGCAAAGAAGAAACAAAGAAAGGACATAATGGGCTGGTGGAGAATTTTAGCATGATATATAATATTCCACTTTTGAAGTTATCAGTGTAACTGCAGGTTTGTAACAGATATAAAAGCCACTGTAATCTCCCAGTGAGAAAAGCTGCCATCTACACACTCTGGAGATTTTCTTCCTTAAGAATGTTCAAATCTGTCACATATTACCTTGAACTGTAACACTGGAGGGCTAGAGAACACTTCAGTAATGTGGTTGTTAATGTGAATTCTAGAAAATAATTTATCAATGAACAAAAGTACATCTTCTGTCATGTGCCTAAGTCTTTTATTTTATAGTATGCTTGTAGCTCTTGAAATGGTTTGCATTTTGTAACTTGTAAATTAAACATGCAGAGTATTTGACTTGTTGAATGCAAGATTCATTTGCATATTTTATGCTATTTGTATGGTAAGGGAAGAAGCCCCTTTTACCCCAAGGAAAACAACAGTGGGGTTTATCAGTATCATGTGAATAACATGCCTGTCAAGTGATTATTTTCAGGGCAGTCCTCACCCCATTTGTGCCACTTTTTTAAACACAGAAGCATTTTTCAGGCATTAATCAGCGAGAAGATAGGGGGAACCAATCTCTGAAGATTGCTATAAAATGGAACACATTTTATAAAGGGAAATAGGTTCATTCCAAGAGCAGAATAAAAGACATCTTGCATTTCCTTCAAATATTGACAGATGTATTTTGTGGGGAACAAAATGTGTACTTGGCAAATATGTAATTCTTATTGTCTACTGATGTCCTATTGCTTTACAAATATTAATTAAATGTCACAGTTTGATTCTCTTCTATTGTATCTGTTTTGTAGGTTGTAAAACAAAAAAATATCTAGAGGTTGGAAATATCTTTTTGGTCTTCCAGCCAGGGAGTAGCAAAACAGAAAATGGAAATCTTTTTACCTGTCTTCTGTTATTATAGGCTTGCATTATTTTACACACCAAGCACATTCAAGAATCCAATCAACAGTGAGGTGAAGTGTGATTATTTCTTGTACTGTCAATTGCTTCTGCTGAAATGACCATTTTTGGATTTGGCTTAAAAGTTGCTTTTCTTGTCTACCTTTCTTACATACTTCTTAATAAAAAAATGAAGGAATATTTAAATTTTGAAATGTCACACTTCTGTTTCTCTTTTTCTTATAGATATAGATACAGCCATTTTCCTTATTGATCATTATGTCAATTCATTACTTTATTGTGCTGTTCAGCAGTGCTCATGGCCAGATATTTCGTGCAGGATGTGTAAGGAAGGCTGATTGTGACAATAGTTACTAACAAGGTAAAAACTGACTGTATGCACTAACACTGCTGGTGCTGTGCAGGCACTGGTGGAAATCTCTCCTTCTGCTCCACATATTGGCTAGGGGTGAGAGAGAGATGGCCAGCAGAGGCTAGGAGTTTTTTCTTCCAAGCCTGATTGAAGATCCACCATGATTGTAAGGGAACACCAGCATTTCCTCACAGGGTCATAGATCATCAGCACCTTGGTGTGCTCACATGCAGGATAGGACTTCTGAAAGCTTTGTCTTCAGACTTTATTCAGGCCGCTTTCTTTATTTGGAGTTTATTGAGAAAACTCTTGTGAAACTGCTGAGCTAAAGAGAAGGGTTCTGTTGATCACAGCATGACCAGCATTTCTGCAAAAGTCTTTTTCTTTCAATGCAAAATATGAAATTGTGATGAAGACTTTGTGGTCATCATAAGTAAATGAACAAGCTTCTATAAATCTTGCATATCATAAAGAGTGCATCATTATAGTGGAGAAACAAAAAAGAATAATTGTGGGGGGTGCAATTGCATTGTTCAGGGTTTTTTATTATAACAAAACCATCACCATGCTTGGAGAACCCCAGCAATAATTCCTCTTGACTGCAATAAGTACTTTTGAGGAAGAGAAAGCTGATGAGCTGCAGGCTTCCCTGCTGCTAAATTCATCTAACAACCCACTCATGGTGTTTTCTGCTTTAAAGACCAATAGGAAGTTTATAAATTGGTTGGATGCTCTTCTCTTCAACATAGCTCAGATCATGAAACTTTTCTGTTGATCTGAAAAACTGGATGCTGTTTTGTTACTAGGCAGCATCAGTTGTGAACATTGTTCAGTTACACTATCACACTGGCCACGGAGTTACATGAAATTTTACAGAAATTTGTGATCGTGGATCTGCCCAATCACCCTGAATGTAAAAGACCTGTGGGGTTTGGAGTTTGACCATATTCCTACATCTGCGCCACAATGTAATGAGACTTCATCTCTGCAAGGATATAAATCAAAATCCTGAAATTAACATCCTGAAGTATCTCAAAACTTTGAACGTGAGCTCAGACCAAACCTGAATTTCGAAGCTTATGGTTCTATTTTGGTGGTTATTTCTGATGATGAACAAATGAAAAGAAAGAAATTAATTTTTTTTTTTTTTTTTAAGAAAAAGCATCTCCTTTGACAAATGGGAATAAGGTTGAGCAATCTTTTCCTCTGATCTCTGTTATTGTCAGCAATGTGAATGTACTGAGTTGAATCTGGATGAATAAATGCTATGACAAAAAAAGCTATACTTTTATTATATCAGAACATTGCTGGAGAGTACAAGCAGAAACCAGGAAAAATTCTGCTTTGATGAGACAGCTAGGCCTCTAACCTCAAAGAGGATGTACCCTGGGTGCTCATTTGGAAAGAACAAAATGTTTCGCCTCCACCCAGTCATTGCACAGAAAAAGTACTTCTTGAGGAATATATTGGTGCTATTCATACAACTTCAATGGAATTATGTATTGAGGTATTAATTGTATTTGTATATGCACTGCAAAATTGTATTTTAGTCAAATACCAGTTTTACTGATATTTTTGGTGTAAATGTACCCAGAATGGCATCATTCAAGAGGCAAGCAAAGCTGCACCAGCTTTTAGAGTCTAAGGATCATTTTTTCCTGAACTCTAGAGAAGGTGTTTCTGCTGTTGGTGTATGCCACACGTGTGCAGCTTCTGCAAGGCTCTTCTCATGCTCTTCTGGTTTTCCACCATGTTGTGGCCCAGCATGGCCAGAACACCTCACAAGCCTCTTGTTTTCAAGCAGTGGCAAATTGGTGAGGGGAGAGGCTGGCCTTGCACTTGACATGCAACTGAGCCTCTGAGATAAATTTTCCAACTCCTCTCATTCAAAAGCTACTTCTGAAATTTGGCATATCCATTAAATGCCATGAGAGGGATTGTGTCCCCTAATGTGCATCTCTTTCTGGTTTTCTTCACTGCTGGCAAAAATCACTTAGAACTTGTATTTTCACCAACATGAATATGTAATGTCTGATCCTAGACACTTTGCACTGATTTTGGCTGGGATAGTGTCAATTTTCTTCACAGCAGCTAGTATGGGCTGTGTTTTGGATTCGTACTGAAAAAAGTGTTGTTGATGCAGGGATGTTTTCATTACTGCTGACCAATCCTTGCATGGAATCAAGGTATTTTCTGGTTCTCACCCCCATCCAACAGGGAGTAGACTGAGGGTCATAAAGAGCTGGGAGGGGACACAACTGGGACAGCTGACCCCCACTGACCAAAGAGACATTCCACTCCATAAGGCATCATGCTCAGCATGTAAAGCTGAGGGAAGAAGAAGGAAGGGGGCAGACATTGAGAATGATGATGCTTGTCATCCCAAGTCACCATTGAGTGTAGAGGAGCCCTGACTTTCTGGGAATGGTTGAACACCTGCCTGCCCATGGGAAGCAGTGTACAAATTCCCTTTTATGCTCTGCTTGTATGCATGACTTTTGCTTTACCCATTAAGCTGTTTTCAGCTCAAAGCAAGGGTTTTCCTACTTCTGTTCTTCTGATTGTCTCCCCTTCCCTGCTGTGGTGGGAGTGAGCGAGCGGCTGTGTGGGACTTAGTTGGCAGGTGCAGTTAAACCACAACACACCTTCTTATCCAGAGCAGGATTGTCCACTTACAAAGCACTGGGTTTCCATTCTGTCTCTTTGTCAGTATTCTGCACTTAAAGGCATTGGTTTCTGCTCTTGCACTGGCTCAGCAATCTTGAGCCCACAGTGAATGGGAAAAATACTACAGAAAGGAACTAAGCTGTACTTCCCATCATGAGCAAAGATTTGTTTTGCAGCAAAGGTAATTTACAGTAAGAGAAACTCATATATAAATACACAGGGGTGTAAAAACATTGCCTACACCACATTGACAACAACTGAAAAAGAGCATAAGAGACATGATGAGTTAAATATATGCTGTATATTTATAATACTAGGACTCCTTTCTCTGTGTCTGTCTCTGTCTGTCTAGCTGTGCACATCCTGTTTCCCTGAAACTGGAAATTAATGTGTTGGATGGGCTGTCTTTGACATTCATTTTCATCATTTCTATGCTTAGCAATCCAAACCAACTTTCTAATAATGAAGTTCATGTTAGAAGGAGACAGTGGACTTCCGTACATTAGACAGTCTAATTTGTGTGCAAGACTAGTACTGCTTTACTTTCTGTGTTGTAGCAGCACTGCTAAATGTGCACTGGTTAGTGGCTCTGTCAGCATTCCCATCACAAATTTCAGCTCAGTCCAAATTCCATTTCAAATTTTAGGGCTTAGAAAACAACTGTTGCTTTTCATCAGTGGTGCTGCTTGATGCATGCTTAGCTAGCAAGAAAATGATTTTGCAAATGTTGTGGTTACGTTATTTTAGCCATTTAGCTCTTTGATTGTAGATGCCTCAAAAATACAAAACAATGTGGGAAAATGGGAAACAAGTGAGGTTTTTCTGCAAAGCTCGGTCCTAAAAAATGTTTAATTGTTCTTCAGCCTGCCAGCTGATGTGCAGTTCATGTGTTTTATTCTATTTTGGGTTTCTCAGCAATGGCAATCTCGCTGACGACTGTTTTCCCATTGCTAAGATGTCCATGCATACCTGATGAGGACCAGACCTGGACCTTTTCAGATGCCAAATCTGTCCAGCTTTCTTAATTTCATACTTGTGAAAGTTGGCCTTAACACTCAACTTAGCGAAGGACATCCCTGAGCATCTGCTTCCTCTATCAAATCTTCAGCACTAATTTTTTTCCCCTAACTTTGCTTTAACCTTCAAAAATGGTGACAGACTCCCATCCCTAACCCAACAGATAGAAGATGTTCACCTTTATTTTACCCTCAGCACTAACTCCTCTTTCTCATGGATGCTTTCATGGAATAATGTTGCCATTATTTCTGCTCAAGGAACATTACAAGCTGTTGCCTTGCTGCTGGCATCTTATTTGGGCTTCAAGATGGCAAAGGTTGTCATGTGGGGCAGCTGGCCAAGTCAGTGCTCCAGGCAAGAAGCCAAGGCTGTCTTCTTTCTAATGTTCCCACTTTCTTTCGTCCCTGGAAGATCCCTCTCTTCCTCTCAAACTGATACAGAAAGACTATTAGAGAATTAATCATACCTCAGGTGTCTTGGGGAATATTCTTGATTTTCCAGTCACTAATGTGTGAAAATCTTACACTGGAATAATGCCATATGTCAACCTGTGGCAATATCAGGGAAATATCGACAGCATTTCATTAATGAAATGTTGAGCTTGAATGACCTGTAGGCAGAAAATTGAGGCTACATAAATTTAAAATACTCTCTCAGCTATCATTTGATCTAGGGTTCCCGCATGAACAAAAATGTTGTCCCCATGGTCACCAGAAAAAAAGTATTTTGCGATAAGGTAAGAAAATCTTGCCCAAAGACTAAAACTGAAAAACCTCTCACATTGCTATGATAGAAGGACTTTTATAGTGGCTTTTTCTTTTCTTTTGTAGCCCCGTGATAGTGTTCCCAATAGGATCTCCTTAAATAAACTGAGTGTATGGGTGCATGCCACTGAATTTAAGCTCTTCATTGTGAATTTCTCCATTGATTATGCCATGTGTGTCTTTACACTAAATTCATGGCAGAGTAACCATTATAATCTAAAAATTATTATTACAAAGGAATTGGTTTTCAAAGACTGTTACTGACAAATTTTACCTGCGTGTCTTCAAAATGTGAGGAAAAGAAGTCATGAAAAGCCAGAATAAGAAGTGCAAATTAAGCAACACAGCAGAAATATTAATTAAAAGAGGTTAATTGGGTTGGGGCAGGGTGGTGGGAAATGCTCTAATCCTCTGCATTACCATGTGGTGTTTTTGTGCTTGATCATTGTTGAGGCCAGGAAAAGAAGGGATTGGAAATTACAGCATGGAGGAGGAAAGAAATGTAATCAACATTTTCATTTCTTATTATTTTGCACATTCCAGCGGGAGGGAGAGAGCTTGGGTAGCCTGCTTTAAAAAGAGGAGAGTGTACAGAGCACTGGGATCTCCCCAGAGAATGCCAATCCTGTCTTATGCCATAAATTCTTGTGACCAACCCCACAGGGTGGCTGGAATTGTGAAATAATCACCATAGCTAGCCTTCAACAGTTAAATTATTTTAGAGATATTCTATCTTATTTTGACCTTTACTTTGAAATTAATTTCCCTTTGCAACTTTTAAGTGTTTTTACCCTGTCTCTGTAAAACAAAGTAAACTCAACCTTTTATTCTCCGATCCTTTTTATTAGTGACCTGATAAACATGAAATTTCCCCTAAGGATCAAAAAACAATATTAGAGTGTGCATGAATATTTGTAGAGTCCTATCTCTCAAACAATTTGTGAGTTTGCAGTAACCTACTGTGTCTTTTTTCCCCCTAAACTACAAAATCCTCGATGTTGAAAGAAAATATTTGGTTCAAGAATTTTCAAACACTTCTCTCCTGCAAATAATTGCTAACAACATGTAGACAGTGTGAAACACATGACACTAATAGTCTGTCCCTGAGACTCAAATCTGGATTAAGACAAGCTTAATTCAAAATGGTATGAAAAAATCCATGTAGAATTTGCAGAAACATAATGATTTGTAGGCAAATATAAGAAATAATGAACCCTATCAGAAGTCATCCCCTTTTTCTTCAAAAGTATTTTAGTATTTTCACTTAAATCAATGTTTATGGACAAATAAGGCCAACTTTTTAAGTGTAAAAAGTGTTAATATCCTTCATTTCCTTACTTGCAAATTTCTGTTTGAATTTTAAAAGTGAAAGCCAGATTGGATGTGGTGGATCTGAACAACCTGGTCTAGTTGAAGGTGTCCCTGCCCACAGGAGGTGGGGGTTGGAAGCTGATGATCTTCAAGGTACCCTTACAACCCAAACCATTCTACAACTCCGAGATTGCAAAAAGGTTTCTCTGCCAGCTATTAGTATTGCTGACACATGGCTTTGTTTCAGTTTTTAAAATTCCCTGGATGACAGCTGGGATGTTCACAGTCTGGACAGTAGGACATTTGCAATCGTGGCTGGAAAGCCAGCAAGGAGAGATTTTATGCAGTATTTTTCTTGGCAATCAGTTGTGGGTTTTGTTGTTGTTGTTGTTGATGATTGGGTGCTTTTTGGGGAGAGGGTTGTTTTACTTGATTTTGGTGGAAGTGGGGCTGTAAAATGATACTTCACTGCAGAGATAATTGTTGTGGATGAATAAAATGTTGGCAATCAGTTACCCAATACTTAGAAAAGCAAAGTCCCAAACTAAACAGCCACATTAAGAGTAACAATCTAACAGGAAACCTAACAGGAACCTGACTCACAGCCACTCACAAGAGCTGCCCTGCTATGTCTCAAGATATATGTATATATGAAATTGAGCAGAGAGTGACAACTTAACTTGGATTTTGTTTTCCCTTTCCTCTGTCAAATTTGTTAAGTTTCTCTTAACCCTCCAATGATGCCAACTGGTGTTTTGTCAGCTACAGATTTAGGAGAATGTCAGCACATTCTCAAGGATTTTGGTTGCCATGGATAAGTGTATTTCTTTGATTTTTCTGGGAAATTATATATTAATAAGCAGGGTATTTTGTTTACTTTTTTATGCATATTTAATTTTGCAGCCTATTCATTCCTTTAAATTTTGACAGGAAAACTATTGCAGAATGTGGGGCCGCCATAAGGACCCTCAAACTTCTGCCAAACTTTAAAGGTCAAAATCAACTGTGACACCTACAGTTCAAATGTAATTAGTTGGAGATTTACTGGGATTTTATGGCAATCTCCCAGTGGCTTAGGAGTGGCATGATATCCAACCCTATGGGATCCCAGGAGAAGCACAGGTGGATGTGAGGATAAACAGTAAAATATACTAGCTAACATGCTGCACCTTTTAGCAAGTCATCAGTCTCCTACACTGTGCAAAGAACAAGAGAGCATTCAGTATTTTATTTAAAATAAATAACCTGCCAGTCTCTGACATGGCCATCTAGTACAAGTTGATGTATTTATTTAAAGCTTAGCTCATTCTGTATGTTCTTGGATCATTAAACTGAAGGACTTGTACAGTCGTGATTTTTAATGAAGCATGTTTGAATAATTATGCTAATTTGCAAAGCACTAGAATCAAATCAAGTGATCAAAGTTTTCATGATTACTATCGTGTTTTTGCAACTTCCCCCATCACTGATTTCTGGGTAGACTCTAACCCTGGCTGGTTTTTTTTTTCCTTTTTTTTTTCTTTTGTCATTTATTTAGAAATTGTCACTAATCAATGTAGAAAGTTTAAAAAAAATTACACTAGAAAAGAAACACTTTTAGTGTTATGTCTCCATAGTGGACTTTGTATGAGTTTGAAAGTAATATATCTCCAACAGACACCAGCCTAAATACAGTCTACAATCAATACTGTATTCTGCCTTGACAGAAAGCTGAATTTTTATCTGTTAAACGTGTGAGCTTGGGGCAGCTCTGTGTCTGAAGTGGTTTAAATCTGAAATGTGATGTGCTGCAAAAAAAGTTGATTGACATCTTTGTTTATTGAAAAGTATTACATGAACAACAAAACACGGCCAGATACAGCACACTCCATTGCAAAGTGCAGCTGTGTTATTTTTCAATCCTATGTGTTCTGCCCCTTTGATGCCTGTCTGATATAATAAAATTGCAAGGATCTTCCTTGATTCAATAGTAAAAAATTTGGACAAGTGTGAGATATGGCGATATATATTGGTTGCAGGGGTTTGGCGAATACCTTTCCAAAAAAAAGAAAAAAGGAGTTTTAGGTTTAATGCATCTGAAACTTAAAATAAATTAGTATACATTTAATAAGCAAGTTGTCTGAATCTGCTTGAAATATTTTTAAGTATGCATTGTAAGAGGGAGAAAAGAACAATGATGACTAATCTTAAAGCATTAAATATGCAGAATACAGAATTAAGTTACATTTAAATTTCATGTTAGAATAATTATGCTGTTCATTGACATTTTCCCATGTTTTATTAAATCTTTATTATGTCAAGGTAAATAGAGGTTAATTCTGCTGTTATCTCTTCCTGTAAAGTATTATCTTTAATCTTGCATTAATAAAACAGTAGTAAGTTGCACAATGTGGGTAATCACCGTAGACTAATTTAGACCATTCTAAAATCTTGCCTTTACAGTACAGTGTAGTTTAAAATAGATATTACCAGAAAACATGAAACATAATTTAACTTATAGAAAAAAATATGTTTTTCTCCAGGAAATTTATAGCTACATTTCTTTAATACATTGACTTATTAGCAATATACACTGCAAACTTCCAGCTCTGCTCTTCCTTTCTAGTGTTACTTTAGTTACTGCAAGCTCCTCTGACTTGCCTCTGACCCAGCACCAACTGTTAAGCAGAAGTCTTTGTCTTTAGCACTTTTCTGTAGAGTCCTCACTCGAGCATTTTTCTGTGGTAAGCATAGAATACAAAATCCCATGGTTTTTACTCCTGTGCACCTCTCTTCAGTCATAGATACCTAAAGGGGTTCACCAAACTGCACTGCACTTGTTAGGGCAACAGACACTCCCTGCAACATTGCCTATGTCTGCCTGCCCGCTGCTCTTGACCCACAAAGTCTCAGCTGGCTCATCATTCACCCCTAGGCAGAGCTCCAGGCATCTCTGCTCCTTTCACATACAGGCAAACTCTCCCTCCTTTCCATCCTAGCCCATGCCTTCTGAAGGTCTGGTATCCACCTATTGCAGCACTGCAGTTGTGGAAGCTATCCGCAACGTCCATGTAAATTCCTAGCCCTGCAATTGCACGCACACCTCAAATTTCTTCTCTTTGTTCCTCATGCCATGTGCTAATGCACGTTTAGATGCACTTTTTAAAACTTGGGGAGTCCTATCCCTTAGAAAAAACAGATTTTGCAACTCAGAGTCTGCATGCACATTTTTTTTCTCTTTTTGCGAGGGTTTTATTCAACTTAAAGAGATTATATGCCTCGTATTGCACTTAGGCTTGCAGGCTGTGGTGGTTTTGTGGTTTATTTATTTTGCTATCATTTTGTTTGGTATTCTTACCTTTAATTTTTGTTTTCATCAAAATAAAAAACTCCCCATTGAGTTTTGTCAGGTTTGCATAGCAATTCAATCCTTACATCCTTCCTGCACACCACATTTTCATTTTGCCAGCTTCTGTACAAAGCCCTCCTCAGACCCACAAGTAAGTAGATGGTCAGTTACATTTTCTCATGAACTCTATTTCATTATCTGGAGTGTCCATAGAGTTATTATTTTAAAAGCATGAATGTCAATAGATCTGTAAAAGGCATTTACCAAGCAGCTTCAATGCTGATAGGAAAGAAAGAACTCATTTTGAAAGTGCACTTGAGATCCATGCAGAGAGTGGGATAATTCTGTAGTTGCATGCTAGTACAGCAATATGATCAGAGCACTAAAAGATATTTGCTGCTGCATGCAGGACTAGTTTTTGAAACTTTTCTTCCAGTGGATCTTTCCAAGATAAAACCCAGTTGAGCAGCACCAGAGCGTCTAACCAAAGTTACTTAACTAAGCATTTAGAGATGTCCAGAGGATCAAATTACAAAACAAATAGGTTTTTTTTAAATAGTATTTCAGTCACAATTTTTTTCAGCTCTACCTGTCTACTATGAGTCATTATAGGGTGGGAACCTGAAGTCTTATTTAGATATTCAATGTGGAAATTCTTTGCAATAAGATTGAAAGTATGAAAGGCTCGTTAGAACTCAGGCTTATTCACAGACTTGGAGTGTACACACTGCATGTTGAACCTTTAAATAAAAGTCATATTTTTTTTGTCTGAGATTAACCCTTCTAATATGTGAACTCCCACCGTTATATTGAGCTGCATTATAGCATTTAAAGACTAAAAGAAGGAGCTTTTTGAAAGAATCTGGTTGGAGTTTACTGGTTTTGCTCCAGCTTCTTTTTGGCATACAGGAACTGCTCACACCTGAAATTCAAATACAAACCTCTGAGATGGGAGTCAACTGAAAGGGAAAAAAATATTTGCATAAAGCTCCAAGAGGTGCTTTATATGGTCCCACCTTTTCTTTTGCCTTAACTGTGGGATGACCTGAAGCATAATTTTTCGGACATGTTTTGGGCAAGGAGGCATTTTCCTTAATGTTTTACAAGCTCTGGTGCCAGTAAGGTGGTGCATAGAGTCTCAGTACATATTGAAATCCCTCTTTAAAGTGGAAATATTCAAAGCGTGCAGGAGTCTCTAAGCGTCTGTTCCAGGGACACATTAATGCATCTGAAAGGATATTAAAGCTTAGCACAGAGGGAAAAAAAAAGTCCTAGTGGCAAGATGTAAAACTGCTTAACAGAATTACATCCAGAACTTTGTGTATTTGATCTGAAAAAAAATAAATCATCTTACAGTTGCTCACATTAAAGCTGCATGTCGGTTTGGGAGCTTTTAGGATCTTGGACAGGTTTCATTTCTCTGGTTCACGTAAGCTCTCTGTGTATTTGTGCAACTGCTGAACCTCAGAGCACGATTTCTGGTGACCCCATGCACTGTTTGAGGATTTGCCTAATGTGCAAATTTAAGACAATCATTATGTATAGAAAAAAATTATTATCCACCTTTACCCCAGTACTCAGTTGCTAATAGCGGTCATGGCTTGATTCAGAATCCTTCTCAGTTTAATGCTTCCAATTAACTTGCATGGTTTTGTGGCTGACTTGATGGCCCAGATAAAGCCTGGGCTCTTCTGAGAGAGATACCAAGCTTTTTTCTGGACTGTGGGATAAGGACAGCCTTGAGCCATGGCTCAGCTCTAACTACTGGTGGATTAGGAATGCCATTCAGACTTGAGTAACTCTAGACTCTTTATAGGAGTCAGATTAAGATATAGAAAAGTGGAACACTGAGGGAGAATTAAGGCATCTTCTGACAAAAGCAGTAGCTTGAGACTTGCGCTGGGTCCAAGTGGTTGGTCTGCAAGGAGTTGAAGGTAAGCCCTGGAGGAGGGAAGGTGGAGGCCATGAGTATCATGTCCCTCTGTTGGCCACTGGTCTGTTGGTGACAGAGGCAGGCATGATGTTGAAACTTATCCTCGGTATTAAAGTCGACTTTGGTGTGAAAATTAAAACAAACAAAAAAAATTGTGAAAACCAGAACCTTATCCAAAGAATATGCAAAGCAAAATTCTCTCTTTGGCCTTGTGTTGTCCTGAGCCTCATGATTTAGAGATAACAATGAAGACAGTGACTAGGGGACAGATGTACTAAAAAAAACTTAGGCTTTTTTTCTTTAAGCCAAGAAACAGAGAGAGTTTGAAATGGCAATCTCTTGTACTACATGAAATAAATATTACAAATGGAAAGGAAAGAGCAAACTGATTACCCTAATATTAAGAGCATCAAGAGGAATTTATAAATATCTTTGCGTGTTCAACACCCAGTCCTGCACAGGGCATGTTAATTCTTGTCACAGAATTTGAAATTCATTTAATCAGAACAGAGCCTTTGAGATGTTTCACACCTGCAAGTGCATCAAGTGGCTAAATTTTACAGTCATTCTCTATGATATGACCTACATACCTCATTACAACACCATGTTCACTACAGATGCTTCCTACAAGAACATTTGCATGAATAAAAACATGATTACTCTCATATATAGTGAATGTTAAAAAGTGTGCTACATATAGATGTAATATCTAACAGGGGTTTTCATTTATTTTTATTCTTAATTAGAGTTAATATTTAATATCAATGGTCAAAGGGCACTTTAACATTTCCATTTTACATATCCCTTTTTTAAGGATGAGTTGATGGTATCTTATGTACAAGCAGAATACTTTCATTAAAAAGGAAAAAAAAATCTGTAGATAGATGAAAACCAGTTTTAAAACCTCTTTTATTTTTGAAACCTAAAATCTATAACTATCTAAATGCTTTGGAGTGTTAACCATTTCTGAATGCTTAAAGCTGACTGCTTTAATGATGATTGTTCAGTACCCATACAAATGTTTTGGCACCAAGTAATATCTTGTTTGTTTGTTTGTGTGAATATAATCTGAAGGCTGCCACAACATCTAATAAAACTGTTTCCACTTAGAGAGGCATATAGACAGGAATAAAGGGCCGCTAAAACACATGGCATTCAAAAAGAAATTCACCACAGCCTGTAATGAACATATACGTCCTTTATTCAACTTCTGATAAGTTTTTTGTGCTGTTTATAAAAGTGTGATTCAATGCCTTTCACGAATATTGTAGTAAATAGAAACATTTCAAGGTGAAATGTACTATAACTGATCTTACTGCTGATACATCTTCCTTAACAATATTCCAAAAAATAATTCAGAAGAGAGTAGAGCAGATCAAAGTGTTGAAATCTGTGTATATATGCACATCAGGACCTTAACAGTTTCAAATCTTCTATGCTTCTGGTGAAGAAAACTAGTGCTCTCTCCAAGGTCACCAGTGTCATTTTTAGGGTTAATCAGCGAGGTTTTAATGAAAAACCTTTGTCCTCCTAGTGACTTAGGTTCAAGTAAATCCAACCTCTCCATGTAAGCATTATGCCAGTGATGCAAGACTCCACCTAAATAAATCTGAAGTCAGAAAACAAGGTATAGATGGCACTGAGGATTGTTTTTTTCACACCAAACAATTTTACACACACATGTGTGCACGTAAGCACATCTTCATTTAGATATGTGCACATATACCTATATATTAAACAAAATTACATGTTTCTTACATGTGTTAATATTTTAAATGTTTTCACAGTAAATGGAAGCAACAGCAGCTATTAGTTATTCAGCAATTGAGATTAATGCAGTGTTCTTCTACATTTGGAAAAGAGAAGTATAATAATTAGATAGGTGGGAGATTCAGGAATCTCCAGAATGTAGACTAACTACTTGGTGTAGTATGCAGAAATTGGATGTAATTGTACACATATACGCTTATCTATTTGTTTTCTTTCCAGTGAGGCAAAACCACGGCAGTCCCCAAAGGATTTTTTTTTTCCTGGTATGTTCAACTATTTTTAGCATTCCTCAGCAGTACACCAAAAAGGAGAATTATTTTATCTCTGTGGGGGAATGTGAATTTCATGCAATGTGGGCTTCTGTGAACAGAGTTCAAAATGTATTAGAAAAAACAGGTTAATTTTTACAGTAAGAGGTTGAAATGTTGAACTGCCCTACTGTGGCAGTGTGAAGCATCCCACAGATAACGGTGGGGGACCGAACTCCTAAGAGCTACACAGAATATAATACTATTTACTGTTTTAATTGTAGGCAAGAACTCTATTCCTTTTCTGGAATTTGTCATTCCCTTTAAAGTATAAATAGGGTAATACTTCAAAATCTGCTTAACATATTTAATATCCTTAATTTGATGTTTTTACTTTCAGATTTGTTTGTATTCAAAATAGCAGTAATTGGCAGCTGAAGTTGAATCATAGCATCTGGGTTCTAGTCTATTCATGACATCAGTATATTTTTACTGCTTGTAAACATGCCCTCAGATCATCACAAAATGTCACAGAATTTGAATAACTAGAAAAAGCAGAGAGAATTTATGCTGCCATTGCTCCAAACACTACACACTGTGTGTGCTGATGGAGATTGAGTTAAAGACACACTGGCCCAGAGGAAAGGCAAGAACAGGACTTCTTATAATGCTCTTCCTCCTCTTCCACCTTCAGTCTGAAATTCAGACTAGTAAAGACGGAAAAAAAAAAAGATTTTGTACTTACAACTCCTATGTAGACAGAGAAGGAAAGAGATGGTTTTCCTTCCTTTCACCATCCAAAAAGATGGTGGGAAAAAAAGGGGAAGACCCCATTCAGAAAACTGGAAGGAAGGAACTCTGCTGTCTTGGGAGAATTTTACTGAATACTACAGGTTTACTACAAGCTTCTGTCAACTGTTTAGTTACTCTGACAACTAATGAAATTAAATCCTGTGAGGGTCATACCCTGGGGACTGAAAGATACTATTCTTGTAGTGCAGACAAACATTGCTTTGGGGCTGTAGGCACTTTTCCCCCCAGTAACCTTTGTCAATTTATGACGAACATTTGCATTGTAAACCTCAAGACAAATACATACATCTATTCAGACCCACACATGTACTCAACATAGATCCTGGCTGGCAATTTAAAGGGGAACCAGGAAAGCCAACAACCCCACAGGTCATGGAGCCCAAACTCCTTGATGGAAAGAGGCAAAGTCCTAGCACCACAGCAGTCTGATACTTCAGGCCAGAGCAGAGTCCTTGAGACATCAAAATGTGCAATTACAACCTGGTTTCTAGCAGGCAAGAAGCCAGTGACAAATATTAAGCATGTAATGACTACTTTTTATGCTGGCAAAATGCAAGATGTATTTATAACTAAATGAGACATTTGATTCTGAAGTGTCTTGAAAAACTGAAAATTTCTTTTCTCTTACTAGGTCAAATATTAGTGGGGGGGGTGGATTTGGAACTCCATTGGGGTTCATAATCACTGTGTACTTCCATAGTGTTCTCTTGGTTCTGACTTTTACAGGTGGATGTAATCTGGTAATAGCCATGAAGAGTTTCAAAAAGACTTCTGAAAGCCTACTAGATACCCCAAGATGTGAAAAAACAAAATGCTAAAAGGTTAGTCTTTAGGAAACACTATCAAAGTGTTTCCTGAAGGATATGATATGATGCAAAATAAGCAAAATTCCTGTCTGAATAAGTGTAAGATTTAAGATCAAATATATTGTAGCCAGATCTCAGCTGGGAAGGGGAAGCCTATATTGGTAAACTGAATAAATTTGCGTGTCTCTTGATTATGGTATAAACAGAGTACTACAGACCATGGGCTAGAACTCCAAGTATAGTACAAGAGCCTGAAATTTTCCTTTGTACATGAAATTTCCCCTTGTGGTGCTTGTTTCTATACTTGGAACATTGCAAGTTATTAAACATAACAACATCAACAACAACAACAACAACAATAATAATAATAATAATAACAATAACACAATTTTATATGAAGATCTATGGTAGGTGGCTTTTAGAAACCTTTATGAAATATCCTACTTCTATCTGCAACTGGGCACTTAAGAGAAAGAGACATAATAGTCATTGCCAGTAATTCCTTAAAAATTATAACCTCTTTTAAAATATATTTTGAAATTAAGATGTGTAAAAATATCCTTATAAAACCATTACCATTTTCCATCTTCATTTCTTACCTAGAATAAATGTTATCATGCTGAAGAGAATCAGCCCCTATGACCCGGGGTTTTAATTTTACTCCCTCTCTAATTATTTGTGGAAAGGGTGCTCACTAGGAAAGGTAGTCAATGATTAATTTTAGTGTAGTTTCTTTCATTCAATGAAAATCTGGTTAAGTTGTCCCTAAAGGAGTATTTAAAAAATATTTGTAAAAAAAAGCATCTTTTGGACTTGTAACTCACCATCATTTTCAGAAAACCATCAGGAGCTCTTAATATATTGATGAACATGTGGTGACAACATTAGCTATAAAATCCCTTTGCAATTTGCTAGAAAAAAGAGATCTCCAGATTCAAGTAAAACTTATTGCCTTGCTAGCCCAGCATGAGGAATTCCTGATTCCCCACGTGTCTGCTGTGTTTAAATATTATAACTCAAATATGCTTACATAAAAGCTTATTGATTGGAAGAATCACTTGCTTTTTGTGCATTAGTTAACCAGGCTGCTGTTTTGAAATCTGTCCAGGAACCCACAGTGGAACCTTTCCTAATCCATCTGTTTAAGTCTCAAATGGTTTCACTGCTCCAGTCACTTACCAGCACTGCTGGAATGTTAGTGCTTTATGATTAAAGGATATTGTTGTTCTTTTCATCCATCATTGTGGACTTTGCTATTAATAATACAGTCCTTTCTTTCTTTCTTTTTTCCTTTTTTTCCTTTTTTTTTTTTTTTTTTTTTGCTGTTTCCTTAAAAAGCTTCTTAGATTTGCTGTTGTTCTCTGTTTTCCCTTATTCAGATCAGTCATTTACAGCAATGAAGGTAGATGGACAAAAAAATAAATTGCATCAGTTCTTTCTGGAAAATATGCATTGCCTTGCAGCATTTGAAAAATGAATGGGGGAAAGACAAAAGAAAATTAATCCAAATGTGAGAGAGGAAAAGATGGAATTGTAATTGAAGACATCAAACTACATGGAACACTCTGTGACTCCAGAAACATGTATGAATTATTGCTTCCTACTCATAGCAATGTCTAAATGCATTTTTTTCAGCATGTGCTTGTGATTAAATTCTGTTATTGGGAAATATCTGAGATTTAATTTCTATTCAGGTATATTATAGTATGTGAAAAAGAGTCCACTGTACTTCTGTAAAACAGCTAAGCTGTATTTGGATATAACTGTTGATCAGTGACATTTCCAATGAAATGAGGAACCTTCTCGGTTTTTCTATCTCTCTCCAAAGGAAATGGGACTTAAATTAAGAAAACAATAAGGATTTCATTTTTTTTCCTTTATAGGTGAATAGGAGTCACGGATGTTAAAGGAGACATTAACCAGGCTGTTGTGAAGGATCTGATACCAGCTTTGGTCAAAGGGGACGGGTGTCATCGTGAGAGTGCTCCTCTCTGGGACAGGAGACCGACGGAGTGAAGCCCTGAGAACATGCTGCCACACTTCACATTCAATCCGCAGACCTATAAAGAGATGAAAAATGAGCCTTGTCCAAAGCTCTTACCTCAGCACCCAGTGGCAAAAATAAAATGTGAGCTGGGAACCAGGTCTCTTTGAAGCTGATTTTTTTCTATTTTTTTTTTAAACACTCCAACAGGCCTCTGGTGGTTACAGGTATTGATCGTCAGAAAGTAATCTGTTCAGGTTGGGGGGCATGCCAGACCGAATCCTGGAGTACGTTCCTTCCTCTCCAAGGACACATTGAGCTTTTACTGTCCACACTGGCAAGTTTGTCAGCTGTCTGGCTTCTTTGTCTTTACTACTTTCCCTGTTTGTGGAAAGCATATAATTAAACCTCCCTTATACAAATATTATACATTGCTTCTCTTGAATTTTCTGCTAGTGCTGAAGGTTTTTTTACCTCATTTTTTAACCCTCATTTTTCTTCTATAATCATTATTTGATTCCCTCTGGCTGCCTGCTACTTATTTGTAGTAGTACCATTCATCCATTGAGACTTTTCCATCTGTCACACAGTTTTGCTTTCTCTCCCCAGAAGCTTTCTTCTACTGTGCCATGCTTGATTTTTTCGGTTTAGTTGCATGTTTGTATGCTCTTTTTAGTATTTCAAAAAATGCTTCAGTATTCAGAAAAAAATACAACAAGAGGAAAAAAAAACCCAACATAGTAAAGAGAAGCTCAAACCCAACATTGCGCGTAGAAAGAGGATGAGGAGACTGAGATTCCTGGTGAATTAGGGAATCAACACATAGAGCCAGGGCAGAACTAGTGGCCAGACCTTGCTCTCTGAATTGTTTTCATGCCTTCAAAATCTTTCCAGTTTTGTGCTAGCTAAATAGGTGATGTTAGGAAATGTTTCATTCCCTCTGCTGTACTGACTCCCTTTGGTGTATTGATTATAAAGACTATCTGTGGAAAACCAAACATACTGAGGTACAATACTGTGATGACTTTAAGAAAAGAATGTTTCAAAGTGTCAAACAGTCTCTTATTAAAATAAGATCATGGTCATATCCTACATTTAAAATTAAATGAGCAATTTTTGTTTGCAGAGGTTAGATATCAAAGAAATGCAGCACTTGTTAGTGTTCCCCAGGTAAAATGCAGGAAGGGATAAAGCCAGCAGCAAAACCCCTCAGAATTATTGTATTTTTCTCTGTGTATGTTCAACCCCTATGAAGGTAAATCTTAGTTTTTGATGTGAGCAAGAATAGGAAATGTAGCTGCAGCTCTATAGATCACTTTTGATTGAATCAAATCTCAAATCTTTAGTCTTGGAGAGCTCACAAAATTACCTGCTTCTGATAATACATTTTGAATATCTCTTTTTAAATTTTCTCTTTTTTTCCTCTTCTGCATTTTATTGTATCTTCTTATGTTCTTGTTTCAAAAGTTCCTGCAAGTTTATCATTATTATTAGGATTAGTAAAAAGTATGTGTTGTGTTTTCAAAGATCTTCTTTTCAGTAGAAATGTTTCCATTCTTTATAAAATTGCATCTCTGGCTGTATAGAAAGTGCTAGTAGTCTGCAAGAAAACACAAAAGCTGTGAGCATATCCTTGTGTGAATGGCAATCCCCAGAAAGTTTCCTTTGCTGCCAGCTACTTCACTTCACTGTTCTGAGAATGAAGTGGGTAGGAAAAAAATCAGAATCTTCAGAATGTACTTGTATGGGCAAATGTCTGAAAATGTAGGTATTTTACAAAAATCCTATTTATTAAGCGTTGTCGTGTGAAAGTAAGGGTCATTCAGACCCAGCTTTTACTTTACCTGAACCTTAAGGTGCTTTGCAAATGAAAAGAAATTGTTCCTTTTCTGGAGTAAGTTATGAGAATAAAGTTTAAGAAAATGAGTGAGAAGATAAAAGAGGAAGGAATGTGAGAGAGACAAACAGCACCTGCAGTCCCTCCTGACCATTGAAAACTTTTCTGTGTTTCAAGAATAAATGATTAAAAAATAATAAGGGTGAAAGTGGTTTTTTGCATTTGTGTGTGTCATCACAAATTTGATCGTCTCACTGCATGATCAATGTACACCTGTATCATTCAAGTCTTTCCTGCCTGCTCTGGAAGACCCTCAGTGGGTGAAATTTCACTGCTGCGCAGGGAAACTAGTGCAGAGCTTTATTAAAATCAGAAACTTAAGTCTATTTTTTATTTTTTTTTTTAACAGAATGGATTAAGCAAATTTATAATTATTTTCTACACTGTAGTCATTGTTCAAATGCCTCCTTCCATTTTCTCTGGTTTAAGGTTAAGCAGGTGCAGTTCCTTTGGGCTTTCCTCACAGGCCTGATGATTTACATTTGACTGCAGCTGATCCACATCTTTCCAACATGAGGGCTCAGAGGAATGTGCAAACCTTCATATGACACTTCTTGGGCTGCACAGATAGATTATTTCGTCTGCCTTGCAGATGTTGCTAGTGGTTTTTTTCATGTAGCCTCATCACATTCTTTGAGTCTTTTTTGAGGTTAATAAATTTCTATTCATTTGTTTGTGTATACTGCAAAATGAAGTAAAATTGGGTGGCAGCATGATGAAAGAAGAGGGGACCTTATAGCCATGAAAACCAACACAGTTGGTGGATGTGGTAAACCAAACAAATGGCCTGCGTGGTCTTCTGAGTTAATTTTGGGTAGTCCTGTGAGAAGCAGGGAGTTGGATTCTATGATCCTTACAGGTCCCTTCCAAGTCAAGATACTCTGTTCTGTTCTGAGGACACATGAGGTGATGCTAACACCAGTGGGAATCTTTACAAGTGTAGGGACACATTCTCATAACCTCTTAGAGCCAGGAGCTTGATGTGACAGGCTTGCTATTGGCCCTGTTCTGAAAGTGTTTTATTCCCTTAAGTATTTTATTCCCTTAAACTTAATGAAATTGAGAGGACAAAGAAGAAGAGAGGAATTGTTGCTTAGCCTAAGGAATCTGTAGCGCATGATGGAGGAATTTCACTATGCACTGGGCTTCTATAGTTTTGGCAACAGTAGAAAAAAAAAAATACTGCACCCAAATAGCTGAACAATTTTTATTTTTTTTTTAAATACAACATTTAACAATACTAAATCTACCCCAATATAGAAAACTGACCCAAGTGATGAAAGCAGTCTTCAAAGAGAAGTCTGGACACAAGAAGGACTGTATGTACCTTCAAGTGTATGATCAAGTAGGCTGTTTTTCATGTGAGGCAGTTATTTTTAAGTTACTATTTTTCAGTAGGATTGTGTACAAACCTTTGTGTACAGCACTAATCTGAAAATCTAGTTCTGTCTTTGTGGCCAATATTTTTTATATTTTTCTTTTGCAGTGAACATGAGTGGCTCTACCCATTAACTGACGATTTTCTTTTAAAAGCTACTGGTTTTTTTCCCCTTCCTTCCTGCTTCATGCCATCACTTTAAGATTTCAGAGTCATGGACCAGAGTGCTTGTGTTAAACGAATATATTTGACAGGAGTTAAGTCTTTTGGGCATTGCAATAGGTTTTCCTCATCTTGGCATGTGAAGACTGAGAGTGTTCTTTGACACCAGCAGCAGAGGATGTGAGCACAGCAACTTTCAGGGCATCAGAAGTGTCAGCATAAGGAAAAATCAGCAAAAGTAGACAGTGTTGAGGTAATTTTCCCACACCGTGCCATGAATTTAGCCAACTGGTGCTCCTGTGAATTCTGGGCTGACAGAGTTTCCTTCTTTGTTGCTAAATATCACATAAAGTGTTCTGTCAGCATCAAGACTTGTTCACTCCCCTTATGTAGTAAAATAAAAATATAATCCTTATGCCCATGTTTGAAATTTGAGCATAAGTTAAAGGAAAAAAAAAAAGAATAAACCTCTCCAACAGGCCAAAACTGCATTTTGGAGGTTCATTTTTCAGAACATCATGTAGTCAATGCTGTCGAGAAGAGCTGAAGGCGAAAGATATGTAGGGCACAAGTACTAAAAATTGAAAATCTTACTCCCTTTAAAATGCATGGGATTTCTGCCAGTTGCCATAGACATCAGTGGCAGCAACATCCTGCTATTTTTTTTTTCTGTTTTTACTTTCTGATTTCCCCATCTTTTTATTTATTTTTGAATCCTGAGAAAATGACACAAAACACACATTGTTGGAATGGTTTCCAGGGTGTATATCAGAGATTTACTAATGTTTTCAGGATTAAAACTATTTAGCTATGTTCCAAATTTCATAGTGATGATTAGAACCTAGGGTCAGGAGGAATTATAGTTTCAGGTTAGAGACATCTGATCTCATGAGTACTGATAAATATAGTTCTGGGTCTGAGTTTTGCTGCCCTCAGCTGGGATTTAGCTAAGGTACTTAAGGGTAAAAGAGAAAGGCTGGGCTTTCTTTCTCTGTGGCACAAACATCAGATGAGAAAGTGAAAGCTCTGAATCACCAGAGAGCTTTCAATTTTAGCATGGTTTTGAAAAGGAAGATATCTGCACCTGAAGAGTTTTGCATGTATGCATTAATGACAAAGTATGACTGCTCATTTGTTTGCACAGTATAATTTCTTCTGTTTTTCTTGTTCTATTTTAAATTTCTAACCTCTTTAGTAGTGGTATTTTGCATGTAATCTGGATCTAATATCATTGCTTTAATATGTGCCACGATTTTGAAATTAAGTAATCCACTATAAAAAGGGCTGCAAAAGTTGGTCTTTAAAGGAATTTCCACTCCTTTCAATGTCTCATAAATGTCTCCAAGCCAGAATTACTGCTGTTTCTTTTCCTGCTTCAGCAGCTGAGATTCTTAGAGAGGTTGTTGTCCAGCATCCTCCATCCCAGCCACTGCCTGTGGGACTGATTGACACCCAGAAGTTTCCTCTCTGTCAGGGTTTGTCACTGCCACTTGCCAAGAGCAAAATATGTGTTCTAGGCTTAGGAATCCAGATACTGGCAATAACCTGACTGCTTTCCTTGGGAATTTCTGAATGACTATTTCTATAAATATATCTCAATTTCTTTAGGACTTCACTCAGGAAAAGTATTGACTGAAAAGTGTCAAGAAACACAAAGACCTTGACTGTACTCAAAGCAGTAAATGTTCAGAGTTGGGAATAACTTCATCCAATACGGAAAGAAGCCTCTTAGTGTATTTTTCTCAGGTGTCTGACAATTCCCTAGATATCAATATTTGCCACTTGTATTTATTAAAATGAAGAATGTCTTCCTATAACAACAGAGGGATCTGAGTTTCCCTTTTCACTCCTCTTTCTGCCGGGGCTGTTCTGCAACTCTCATATAAAGGGATTCATTTAAACTCAAAGTATTAAATAAGTTCTCTCCCTTTAGGTGTTAATATTTTTATGTTAAAAAACAGGCTTTAAAAGATCTTCTTGTCCTTTTGACCTCTAATAAAAATGTCATGATTTTTTCTCAGCATTTTCAGTTAAAAATATGAAGTCAAATAGATTTTATGTGAATTAAGAAAAAAACAAGAAACCTGGGTAATGTATTCCTAAAAATTTAATTTCCTAAAAGAACAATATTTTTCTATACCTCATAAATATTATACAGGATCAACCCTTGAAAGTAAATAAAATGTAATTACTATTGATGCTTATATGATATTCAGCATCTTTAAATGATAACCCAGGATTAAAGCTTTGTATAAACTGAAGTAGTCTGAGTAATTTCACCTCAATTAGTGTGTCTTTTATTTGTGTAAAAAACAATGCTGATTTTTTTTAAAGAAAGTTAAATACATGGAGTAAAGCAAGCTGCAAGTACACAAGTTTAAGGGTAATTAACACAACCCTTAACACAGCTTCTCAATTTTTTTTTTGTATGGAAAGGTGAGCAGAGAAGACTGAATTCAGAGATCAGTTCAGAAGGGTAGGTTACTGTAGAATGTGTGGAAAACCACAAACCATGTCGCAGTCTTTGTCATGGCAAATTGTTGGTACCACTTCTAGCAAAATAAAAGGATACCTTAAGCTTCTCTGCTTGCAGTGTAATCAGTTTTGAGGCAGCATTTTCAGTTTAGGGCAAGAAATTACTCAACCATGTCCCCCTCCAACCTCCACCCCATCCCCCATCCCCCTACCCCCCCCTTTTTTTTTTGTCACTGATAAAACTGTAACTAGGTTTTCTGAGAAAGTACATCATCCAGTGCTTCCCCACGTCTTTCCTTGAACTACTTCTTTTGTCTGTCTCCATTACACCGGTGTGCAGTGACACAATGTTTCTGCACAGTGGGAGCTTGCAATCTCTGAAGAGGCTTTCCAGCATTGCTTTTTAGACTGAAATCATTACAATCTTCAATAGGTACTTGGATTTGAAAAACTAGCACATTATTATTCTCTGGACTGTCTGGATGTAAAAAGAGGCTATTTTCTTGCTTCCTTTTATTTATTTATGTCCCTGGGTACACATTGCCCTTACACCTAACTTTAGTTTGTTTGGATCTCAATCGGAGCTGCAATTCAGATGTCTTGTGCTGTTTGTGTTTTTCTTTCGTGTAAGGTTTTACATTATAAATGAGAACTCTGTCAGAGAGATTTATATTTTGGTTCTACTTAATGCTTTCGAGTTGCACATCCGTTTTTGTATGTGTAATTATCATAGTTATTATTATCACTAACACGGTGCAGCATATTGTAGGGTATGTTACAATAAATGTTATGATGTGTAGTGTAACAGATGTTTGTTAATACGTCTATGATTTTTAAATGCCAACAAGTTGCATAGCTTCAGAGGACCTTCAAGTTATCTCATCAGATATCCTCTAAACCACAAGCTGCATCTGTTGTACCAGTAAAGCATTATTCTGAGCCCAGGGACTTTGGTTAGGTTAATTTGTCATGGGACACAGCAGTTGTTTCCTCTAGCAAGAGGAGGAGAGATCAGAATTCTAGCAGAACCTGAGGTCTGTGTTGTGAAGGGAAATGGATTAGGAAATGCTTGCCCAGGTGATTCTGGCTATACTCTGAGGTCCTTTCTGCAGAAAAAAAGACTCCAGACTCCTCCTGAAGTCCTGCTGAATTCACCGGAAAGGAAACTCCTCTCTAACGCTAAGCCTGGTGCATGTTTACCCAGGACATGTGAGCTAGTGGTGGTCAAACATCTCAGGAAGTTGAGGAAATTAAAAAGGCAGTGCCACCATGTCAGGGAACATGTATCAGCCTTGTTCCTTTGGGGTAACAAATACAAATCCCCCCTCCCCCAACTCTCCATTTTGGCTGTTTAAAGGCTGTAACTCAATGCAACATTAATGATTCATAGTATAGACTTTTCTAAAACATGCAAAATGGAAAATTCAATTTTTTTTTCCTTGCTATTTCAACCATACATCAAGGCAAGAACCAGCCTCTACAGTCTCTGTTTGTTCTTGTAATGCATACAGTGGTTTTCTCTTTGACTATCAACTTCTGGACTTCTGTTGAACGATTACAGCTCTAGGAAAACCTGTATGACAACAGTTGCATAGTCTTTCCAGGGGAAAAGCACAGATCTACAGTATCAGCTGAGAACAGCCCAGTTTGGAAATCACTCACATCATATTTTTCAATGACAGTAACAAAGATGCATCAGAGCCATGGTTTGTTTAGAAGTAATGTAACTTTTAAGTTTTGTATTGGCCACACCTGCAGAGGCTCTGGACTAAATTACACAGCTATAAAAAACTGTGGATGTCTGTTTCCTATGCTCGGGAAATTTTTGTTTTGATGGAACCTTTACCTGCACTCAAAAGAAAGAAAAAATCAGGCAAAAATTCCTGCAAGTGATTTAAAAAAACTGTCTAAAAGCATTCTGAGGCTCTCATTGCTAATAGGTGATAGAAAATTCATTGATGCAAAGAGCTATGTTATTCCTGGGCATCGGTTTGATCCCTAAAAGACCAAGAGGTATCTTGAAGCAGTGAGAAGAATCAATTCTTCTAGCCTGTCTTGAATTTTTACTCAGGCCCAAGGAAAGAAGAAAGGAGCACAGCATTTTCTATCAAAATGACAGAGCTGAGATTTGCTCTGTTTTCTAAGCAGTAAGGTTGCAGCCTGTTGCATTTATTGATATGCAGCTTATTGTGCTTGTGCTGCTTGCCAAGCATCAGTCCTGTCTTCCATTTTGTGGCTTTTTGAGGGTGGCACAACCCTAATCTAAATTAACATAGAATGGGTGCTGCCAGCTGTAAACTATCACTGGAATTTCAGTGTACAACCATGTTTTAATAAACATAAACCCCGGCTTGAATCTATGCCAATGTCCTTCCTGCTGTCTCTGGATAATACAACTCTGTACAGTAGAGTGGGTGTCATGTTTCCCTAGCATCTTACAGTTACTCAGCATTAACCTGCTGGGCACACTGGGATTCTAAGGAACCTGGACAGAAAAACAAGCTGCTGCTGAAAACAACACAGGGATCAATATCTTGTATTACTGTAAAAATCCTTCTGGGCTTTAAACCTTATTTTCTTCTGTTTGGCAGGGAGCCCCGGAGAGTAGCAAGGAAGGTGAATCACAGCACTTGTAGCAACTGTGCTCCAGCAGAAAGTGTTTCATGGATTTGAAGGATTTTAAGGCCAGAAGGTGCTGTTGGGTTGTCTCGTCAGACTTCCTAGTTAGCAGAGGCTCTAGGACATCCTGGTATTAATCCTTGCCTTCCATTCAGTAACTGCAAAGAAAAGGCTGTCCTTTCAGAAAGCTGGCTGATCTTGACATCATTTTTGGCAGTGTTTTCTGTTGTTCTGATGATTAATTGTCCTTACTATGATAAATGTGGGCCTTATTATCTCTTTACTTGTCTTTGACTTCCGAAAATCAGATCTCACCATGCCTTATTTAGGCTAAAGAAACTTTTAAATGTGGTTTCTGATTTTTGTGTGATCAGCTTCTCTCTTCTCTAACTCTTTCCTTGATAAGGAGAAAACTATCTCAAGGCCTAAAATGAAGGGTAGGCATTTCAAAACTTTAATTCCTCTCATCATTATTTGTCAATTTTGACCCATTAAATCACCTTCACAGTTTAGATTCCAAGGTGTACAAGATACTCAGAGAGGTTTTAAGCAATAATAACAGTAATTTGAAAAAGTAATATTAAAAAAATATTTCAACAAAGCATATTTGGAAAACAGCATATTTTACCCACTGAAAATCAAATTTGTGAACTCTCTTCTACAAGACATCTGCATTACTTGAAACAGTCAGGCATTTCTCAGTTACACCTAGTTCATCAACTAGATGAGTACATGAGAAAGAGGCATCTTAAGAAGCCCCATATTTAAGGCCTGATTCCTCTCCTGCTGCAGTCAGAGTGTGACAGGCTCCACCAACTGCACTAGGGGTAAGATCAGGACTTTTCTGAACAGTATGACTGTTCCTGGCAAAGATGATACATTTAAATATGAAAAGTAATGAAGTAAGCATGGCAAACTGTGGTTTAGTTGGAATCTAATTTTCATAGCTTTTTAAAAAAAAATTAGAGATAGATATCTCTATTGTAAGTATAGAAATACATAAAAGTAAGATACAGGTAAAAAAGATGGCTGCATAAATTAAATTGTGTCTGCTGAAGTTATTAACATCACAAAGCTACATGTTAGAGGTAGAATCCTGACCTCACTGAAGTAGAAGAGATCTGCTGCCTTTAGAAGCATAAAATTTTCTTATTGATTTGAATTGGGTAAGCCAAATTTTTCCTTTACTCTGTTAAAGAGCATAAATTCAGTTGCAAATATAAACTTGGGGCAGAAAAATTACCTGTTATCATAGATGTTCAGGGGAAGGAAGTGGGGAAATAGGGAAATATAATTCCCTTTTGGTTCTGTCAAATTATGTGTGAGGCCAGGGAAGCATTGTCTCGTCTTGGATAGGTAAGGATTTTCTCACCACTTAAAAAAAGGCATCATGTCCAAGGATATACAGGAAACAACTGGAAAGGGATGGGTAAATTCACCTAAGTTTTCCAAATTATTTTCAGGATATGAGAGATTAAGAAAACCTGCTGTCTGTCAGTATGCCATGACAACAGAGAGTGTTGGCCAGAATGTCTTAGTAGTGACAATCACAGGTAAATCTAAGTGTGGATTTTTGCATTGTTGGAGATGGATGTGATTCTATCGCTCATCTATGGGGTGATTTCACCTATGGAATATAGCCTAGTGCAGGAGATAATCTTAAATGCTCAGAGTTCTGAATGCCTGTCTTCATTAAGGGTAAAGGGCTCTCAAAATCTTCCCTGTATTTTTCCCTCATAAGGAATTATAGGTGGGTTTTTGGCATTTTAAATGGTAGGTTAGATATTTAGAGCTGGCATCCTGAAGAATTACCTAGTGTCCTAAGTGTTGTTAATTTCTCTTCTTCTGTTATGTAGGAAGGAGGAAGGAAAACACTAATAGGGAACTTCAGTCATATATTCTGAGAATTTTTCCAAGCAGCAGAAATCTTTCCCTTTCAGAGGTCTGGATGATTTCCCAGTGCATCACCATTAATGTCTCTGTTTATCTCACTTTATCCTAACTTCGAATATGAAGTAACTTCTAATAATTTCACTTTTAGCTTAGCACTGCAGAATCTATTATTGCAGGGCTGGAATCACATGCCATCTCAAAACCCAGTCAGTGCTGCGTAAGTGCTTTGAATGATGACAGATCAAGAGAAAGAGGGTCTGAATACATAATTGCTCCAACACACAGTTAATATTGGTGGATAAAGCTATGGACACACAATTAAGAAAACATGACTGATAAAACAGCTCTTTTTAAATAGATGGGAATGAGCTATAACTAGTTACAAAGGCTTGTGAACTTCCCTTCCCTTCCCGAATGTCACTGCCTCAGATTGCCTTGGCAGCCTCATGTATAGTGTTTGCCTCATGCATAATGATTTCCCTTTCCCCCTTTCCTTGAACGGTTTTGCCTTTTCGACTAGTTACTGTTACCACCATTTAATAAGAAGCCTTTCCTTGGCTTTCTAATCGAAAACTTGCTTTTATCTTTCTTCATAAAAGAATTGAAATGGCTTCTCTCAGGTTTCTGTAGCCTCTGGGGAGATAAGGACCCTGCGGTTAACAGGATGAGAGATTTTTGTTTAGAAATTTTTATTTAGACAATGAAAAATGACCTCTGTAAACTCAAAGCGATCTTATTTTGGGGCTTTGGGCTTCTGGCAGATAAATCAATTGGGCCCTTGGGACAGCAGAGGAAAAACCTTTGCAGTAACTATGTCAGGACAACGCAATAGATTTGTTGTGAGGATGCAGTTGTGTTGAAGGTAGAATGCACTTAAAAATAAATATCATTTTATTTTCTATAAAATATTCAGGATTTGGATAGTAAGCTCTTCAGCTGCCACAAGAAAATATATTTTTTGTTTGATATAAACTTGGGAAAAACCTGATTTCTTCTGGGAAGGGGGAAGCATAGGGAAGGGAGTTGGGAGGATACAAAGGAAAGATGTTTTACCAATTAAATATTCAACTTCACAATAAAGAACTTATTAAATTCTGTCTTCTTTATTCCTCTTTTAGAACAACAACCCTTTTTGCTGATATGAAAGTCTCTTATGTGAATACAAGGCCTTAATGTTATAATTTAAATTTCTTTTTTTAAAATGATTTAATTATTACCTAGCTGAGGCTATGGCTTCTACAGAGAATCACAACAGTTTTCACACCTATGTGTAACCCTAAAGAACTTTTCAGATCTTCACAGCATGAACTTGCAGAACATATTTGCTCTGAAGAACAAGCGTAGCGTTTTGCTGTGCATTCTCTACCTGTTTCATGCAGAGTGCAGCTACAGAGTGAAAAGTTATGCAGACATAAATTGCAAATTTGACAAGGGAGCAAATGAGGAAACAGATGCTTAACTAAAATGTATTGATGTGCAATTGTCAGTGAGTTGGTGGGTGTTGAATAACGCAGTTAAGATGCATCAATGAAGCCTTATTTCATCTTAAATAAAAACTAATGTAAATAGAATTGGAGAGTGTGATACAAAGTAATGAAAGGCAGATAAATGTGTGTGAAGCTATTGTCACCCCACCAGATGCAGTCTGACATTTGTTTGTGCAAAACACCCACCCCTGGCAGTGGGCTCTCAAGCTGCCACAAAGAAGCAAGGTCTGTTGAAGAGGCTGTCTTATGGATCCAGTTTCCCATTAGGAGGCAGCTGAGTTTGGAGAGCTTGCAAGTTATGAAGGTATTTGGTAGTGGTAAATGCCACAAAAACCTTCATCACTATTTACTTGGTTAAAGAAGGCATGACTCAAGAGCAGAATGAATCTGCAAGTTTGATAGCTCAGTGTTACAGAAGTGGACGGAGGATTTACAGCCTATATAGTACTATTGCTTCAGTTTCAGTTTATATTCAAAAGAATATAAACTAAATAATTCCTGTTTCTTTCATATGTTGTTTGGGTTTTTTCCTCAGGAGCAAGACAGCTTCAGATAAAGAAAATCTAAGAAATTAACACAAGTGCATTTTACACCATAGTGATGTCATGTGACCACTTAGCTGTCATCTACTTGTGGATTTGTTTTTTTTTTGTTGTTGTTTTTTTTTTGAGGGGTGTTTTGTTTTGTTTTGTTTTGTTTTGTTTTGTTTTGTTTTTTTCCAGAAGTTGTCCACAAAGCAGCACTTGCCTGGATTCCTCAGCACCCTTCAGCCCACCAATAACACTGATGCCTTCTGTATCGTTATCCCTGGGGCAGTAAGATATGGGCTTGTAAATAAGGCATGAAATAATTTATCAGAATTTTAACAATCAGCAGAACTGGACATACTCACATTTATTTAATATGAAACAGTAAGCAGGTTCTCCTTGCAGTGAGTGAAACTGAAATCAAGTAAAATATCAGGAAAAAAGTGTCACTTATAGTTTTTTAATGCTCCAATCGCTGATGTTCCAATTTATATTTTGCTATTGCATGAGGTGAGAAAGAGTTTTTGAGAATGTTTCCATTTTTTCTCTGGTTTGAAAAAATTAACATTGAAATTCAGTTCCAAATTCCACTTTTAAAGAGAAGAATCCCTTTAGAAAGCCTGGCAGTGCAGTTAAAATCAGACAAAATACATTAATTCTGGTTTAGCCAATGTTCATCATACTCATCTCTCTTGCAAGACAGATATTCTGGAAGACTGTCCTTCTGTGGTTTTATTTTTAGCTTTTCCTATGAAACCAAGGGCAAATTGTATCCTTTTTGCTAAACAAATGTATGTTCAGAACACCAGAGAATTGTGTGTGGTCACTGTGTGTGCAGGTGACTTGTTTTTGAGGCTAGCAGTCCAGCTTTTTTTAGTTTGAATCCCATGGATTTCTGCTCTGTAGTCTTTAGGCATTTTGTGAACACGAGAGAATTCAGCCTTGCAGCCATATGACACAGGCTGCAGTTTTGCTTGCAATATAACACAGTGGTGGTCAGCACAGGCCCCTGAACACATTTGCCTCGTGAACAGTTTGGGTATTGTTCCCATGCTGGGTTTATGCTGCAGGAAAAGCAGTTGGGCTCTCCTCTCATGAAACATTAGTGGAAAATCAAATGCGTGGCAAGATGAGAGAGCAAACTGGGAAAGACTGCTGGGAGAAACAGCGCTGGCATCTTGGATACGTTCGGCACATTCATCTGGGCTGTGGGGAAGCAGAGTTCCTGGAGAGCCACCCTTACTGCTCTCCTATGGGGCTTTTTTCCTTTTCTTCCTCTCCCTTTTCTCCTCTGAGACGTGTGTGTGAGTTTGCTATAGGGTTTGCTGTGGGTTTGCTGTAGTTTTGCTGGTCTTTTTGAAATCAACCATTTCCTAAAAGACTGATTATTCTACTCATACTTTATAATTAGCAAATTTATGTTCCCTTACTCTATCTCAGTGCTTTTTCATGGGGCCCAAAATTCCATTTCTGAAGACATAACATCAATAAATACAGTAGTTAAGGATGACAGCAGAATGGAGTTCTTGTGCTCGATTAGAACCTGGAAAGACTTTCTAGACTTTATATTATATTCTGTAATGTTATTTAACTTGCTTGCAATCTGTAGTGAAGTTCCAGGGTAAAGAGCTGAAGATGTTTGACTCCATCCTACTGCTCTGTGTCTTTAGCTTTTTTTTCTGGAAACCTGGCTGATGTGCTGTAGCCTAAAACCAGAGTTTGTTTTAGTTTGTAAGCACGTGAATTTACACTGATGCTAGGGAAGTTTAGGTTTAACTGCATGTTAGTCTAGTACAAAAGATTAGTGTAGACCACAGCCTGAGAGATTCTTTTCCACTAAACCTTGTCAGCACTCCCATTTTAGTGCCTCTTTGTACCACAAGAAAAATGCTGAGGGACGTTGGCATTAATGGCAATAAACCTCTTCAATGCCAAGGAGGTAATTCTACAAAACTAACATCATCTATTTCTGAGTTTTGAACTAAGAGCTAAAGAATATTTGGTAAATGGGTTCTCTTTTCCAGCGGAAGCTGGGCACTCTGTAACTGTAATGGCTGCTGGGAAAATGCTTTCCTAGGAATTTTTGTCATAAAAAGAAAAGACCCCATAGCAGACTGTAACATCTAAGGCAGCAAGTGATTTCCTTTCTAAATTTTTCTACGTAAACAATGTGGGCTGTAATAAAAAGAAAGGATTTGTCTGTTTGAACATTTGACTTTCTCATGAAAGATTTGTCTGAACTGGGCCCTGATGCTGGTTCATGTCCACATAACTCATCCTTTACAGTCATAGACTGATGTGACACAGGGTAATAGAAAGTGATGCATTGCCTGAATTTAAAGGAACACGGACTATTTCAGGATCGGCTGTGCAGTATGAGATCTGTATCAGATTTGAAACAAAGCTAACCAAGCAGACAGAGCAGTAAGATATCTATAGCATCCATTAATCAGTATATACTATGCTGTTGCTGGTTTCTTTTTTTCATTTTGGCTTTTCTGTGTGTGTTTGCCATCTAGCATTATTTGCTCGGTGCCTTTTTAAAGAGAAGAAAAATATACAAGTTTACTTGGGAAACCATTTACAAATTTTTTCTCCTCTCTGTTCTTTAATTTCAGGGCAAGAAATCATTCTTTTCTAACCACAAATACCACACCAGAGTATCACCTGTATGTCTACATAAGCTTATAGTTGTCAAAAACACAAACAAGTCAACATCTGTTGTTGTTGGAGTGTGTTGCTCAAGTTTTCTTCCTGTATGTATGTACCTGCGCTTTCATGTCTTTACATTTGACAGGAGATGATGATGGCGATGCCACATGAGAACATTCCTACAAAACCTACGTTGCCCTTAGTTAGATAAAACAGTGATATTTGTTTAAGTTTCCTTTCATATCAGCAAATTCCTTGGAATCCTAGCAGAGAAGCAACACAGCTCTTCATCATTGAATGGTCAATGCACTTTGCTGTGATTTATATTCAGAGGAGATCTTAAGATGTGAGTTTCTTTATAATCTAAATGCTTCTGAGAACCTAAAGCCACACTTTATGCTAGGAAAATATTTTGTATTACTGTCCTCAGTTTCTCCCTCTGGAACCTACATGGGAAAATGCACAGGAGCTGCAGGCATTCTGTACCTGTCTTCTGAAGGAACGCCTATCAGTGTTATTGTCCTGCTCTCTTTCTTCCAAAAGCCAAGAGTTTAATTTTTCTTTGCATCAATTTGTCCTTTACCTCTGTTTAATCCAAGTTCAGTTCTACTACACCCAGATATTAGAAATCTCAGTAGAAATACTGTCTTCAGCTATGACAGCCTTGGTGGAGAATATTTCAGTAGACTGCTTGTAGCAACAAGCTTGGTATTTAAGAAAAATAAGTAGAATTAGCTTTTTATTTTGAATTTAGTTAACTTGTAAGCCCTTTGTTAGAAATACCACGGAGGACAAAGCATTTTTCTGATGCCTTACAAAAAGGCTTACAAAACAGACTTTTTTTAAAAAAATATTTTTGTCATCTAGTATGCCTTCCTTCCATTTGGAAATTTCGAATTGTGCTTCCTCACCATTCTGTTACCTTCTAGCACCCCTCTCTTGCTATGGTATATGTTTAAAATATTTTTCCAGGAAAGTTCTCATTAGGAGCACTTTAATAATGTCAATCTTAACATGTTCCTTCTGCCAAAGGACTACTCAGGTTGCCCAAATATGAACCAGAATAATATGAACCAGAAAATCATCAAAAGAGTTGGTTTAAAAGAAAAGAACTTTTTTTTTAAGTTGCCAAATGTTGTTCATCAGAAACTTTGTATATTAAGAACCTTTCTGCTGACATTATTGTAGTAGAGAGAGCACAATCCTTACACTTAGCGCAAATTAAATATTTATCAAACAAATAAAGAGGTTGTGTGCCTTTAAAAAGTTTTTTCGCAGCAGTGTATTTCATATTTCTGTAAAAAAAAAAGTAATGCTACTTTTTCCATAGTATTGCTGTGACATTGTGTACTAAAAAGTTTTAAAGCCAGACACCTTCTAGCGATAAGAACTTCAGAAGCAAAGCCTGCTGAAACCATCTGAACTGCTTCAAAAAGAGCATCCTCCTCTCAGGGATCAGCTATTTTTCCCAAGTTTGAAATTCTAACCTGGTAAATAGCATCAACAGGGGACTTTTCCCCCAACTCTTTTGGAGAACCCCACAGATATGAATATCTTCAAAGGAGGATCTGTTAAAAAATGTAACAGTCTTCAAAGGGGAAACACCACCCTCAGCAATCTGAAGTTCTTTAAAGTGGGAGCCCACCAGCACTATGAATCCTCAGAGGACTAACTCCCAGAGCACTGTGGAAATTTGTAAGAGAACAAGCCCTCTCTCCCAAATACCCAGTAGGCCATTATTTTCCTTTAAAAGGACTCTTACATGTGTACATTTATAATTACAGAAAGGGTCTTATTTAACCAGAGCCCTGTAGAACTCTCTTACTTTTAAAAACAAATATTGATTAAAAGAAAAGAATGACAGAGGAAAACAATTTGACTTTGCTGTTTTCCTTTTTCTTCTTTTATTTATACCTGATCTCAATATAATACACCAATAACACTTGGTTGGTGTAGCTCTTTTGATCTCAGTGACTCAAAAGTATTCTTTGAGAGTTGTGCAGAAATATTCTCTGAGCACAGTTATCCACTTATACTGCTGATTTACTGGGAGTCCAAGTACTCCAGCAAGGAGCACATTTATCACAGCTGTAGCATTGCTGGGTGTGTCCTTTCAGGAGGTACTTAGTCAAATAAATATTCAAGGTTTGGGTTACTGGCTTTCACCTGCCCCTTCTGTGTAAGAATTTTATTAGGTAGGGGTAGCTACCTAATAAAACAGCATTGAAGCTGTTATCAATTGGCAGATGATTACCTTCCAGGCACGCCATGAATGCCCAGGTAAGGTGGGCAAGGAGGCCAGCTGCCTGCAAGAGAGGAGAGATGCTGAGGTGGCTTGGGCTACTCATGAGCATCTTTGGTACCTCTCCGGATATGGATGTGGGCATGTCCTTCAAGCAGCAGGGAATTTACCATGGGCTGTTGGGAGGCAGAAGAACCCTGTTTTGCTGAGATGGAGAATGGCTTGTCTGACAAAAGTGCTTGTGTCAAAGCCAAAAACTGAAGTAATTTCTCCCGAGTCCCAAATCAGAAGAATGGTTGGGAGGTTTTTTGCATGTTTTTGCATCATCAGTCCATCATTTGCATCTACATTTCATACATTCTACAGTCCATTCATTGCATCTACATCTACAATCATTTGCATCTACAACCAAGTAGAACAGAATTTTTCCTGACCCCCAGGGTCTCTGGATGTAGAACTCAAATGCTGAGATTTACTAGTAAAATTTCTGACTTGTTGAAGAAACTATAGGAATAACTAAATTTTACCTGTAGAAGCAAAAACATCATGCTCCATTCATGTATTTATTAGCATCTTCTCTTTCACAATGCTGAATGATTTATGGCTTCTAATGCAACTGTAAAATCGGAACCCCTCGTATCTTATGTTTAGTGATGTTTGATGGTTTGATTGTCTGCTACTTAACTGATCCAAAAATGTGTGCCAAGAATATTATGCCTGATAGCAGCCCCATCTTCCACTATGTGGAGGGGAAAAAAATCTTTTGCAGTATTTGGTAAATATATTTACACTTCTTTGATGATAGAATAGTATGATATTTGTCACTTTTTTTTTTCCTTACTGAAAATGGCATCTTCTGTTGGGAAGTTACTTAGATGTTCGGGTCTGATACCAATAACCACATTTATCCCATCAGCAGAGGAACTGTTTTGCTGTGAAGCCCTGATAGTTGCAGCAGTGTGGATATCCAGCAGCACCATTGGCTAAATCTACTTGCCAGTGTGAGGCTAAGAAGTGAACAGATAAGTCAAAGGATACTTTGATAGCTCTGAGCAGGCTGCAAGGAGTCTTTAACCATTTAGATGAATTTCCTTCTGTTATGAGATCTGACAATTAGTCCCTCCATCCAGATGTGACAATCTTTTGCTAACTTGTTTTTTGCTAGCATTTATGCCAGGTGGGAGAATTTGATAAAAGAGAGATAAGTATGTTCAGGGCAAGATTTTCATTGCTATAAAGCTCTCATGGAGTCCAGATGTCAGAAATGTGAACTTAGACACGGATGTAACTAATGCTTCTGCTGGGTAAATCCTGTATTTGGGTATAAAACCAAAGAAAAAGGTCAAAATTAGTGGAAGTTTAAACTACTTGCTGAGAAAATTTGCTCTCTGGATTCTGCTGAAGCAAATTATCTCATAAAACAGAACACAAGTAATAACAAACCATAAGTTCAATGTATAGTACAAAATGCTGTATTTTTTCTTGCTGGTATTATTGCAATAATTCCATTGCATTCAATGGAGTTGTGTCTGAGACAAATACAATTTGGTTATTCACAGGAGCTGCGAGGAATGTTTTTTTCCAGTGAATCTTACTTAGTCTTCCTAATGCAAAATTTACAAGGCTGCTGAGAGAGGAGAAAGGTGCAGAAAATGGCTGTACTACCTGTATTTTCCTACTCTTATGTTAACTGCTAATAGCACAGAAAGCTTAAACAATAGTTTTGAACTGCAGAGCATTTGTCAGTTTAAAACAAATACCATCATGTTTTAAAAATGAAATGTTTGAAGCACACTGTAATGCTCAAGCCCAAAAGGAAAATAGGAAGACTCTAAGTTTCCTGAATCTCGTCCCAATTATATTTCATTTAATAACACTCAGTGAAATATCTGGTAACAGGGGAAATGAAACTACATGATTTTGTGGGATCATTCATCAAGAACTAATTGAAGCCTTCATACAGTTTAGTGCTGATAAAACACTGTAACAATAAACAATAACAAAATTCACCAGAGAAGGATTTGTTTTGCCATGAGGAAAATGGTTTGGTTTCATCCTGGGGATTCCTGGTTAAAAGAGTCTCCAATTTAAAAAGGGATAAGCACAGGCTCCTGTGCATAATGACAGAGTGGGAGCTGTGGCAAATGTATTAGTATTGCTCCAGTGGAGCTATTCTCATTGTAAGTATTTGCTATTGTGTGTGGCTGAGGCAGGATGCAGAACGACCAATACGATTTTTTAAAGTTTGATTTTTTTAAGCAGTTCCCATGTAGTTTTATGAAAAGTAAATTACAGCTCCAGCACAAGCAACTGAATTTCTGATTTCAAAGTTACTAACTAACTAGTTTTATTGACTGCAGAAAAATTCTTCTATCCTATATTTCTTCACAGAGTCAGACTAGTATTACAGTGACAGTACTCCTTAACACATGCTAGAGTGATATCTTGTCAATACTTAAATTGTTGAGATAAAACATCTTGCCTCTTCATTTCTGATCTATTTTCTCTGACCAGAATATTTTGGCAGTCCAGAAACACAGCAAGGATTATGAAGAATGTATTAATTTTGATTTTAAAAAATGAAATAATGAATATTCATCAATCTGCATTGGGAACCAGGGAGGTTCCTAGGAAGGTGTCACTACAGTTCAGGGGCTCCAGACCTCGGAGGCCAGCTCAAGCAAATAGTTTCTGTTCTTCTCTTCCTGTCCTCCTTCTGCCCTCTTAAAGTGCAAGTCCTTCTGGGATGAGGAAGTTTCAAGCCACCTGTCTGTAGAACAGTGAGCCTCTTTTTTAAGCTAGTACTCCTGGAAGTACAGTAAAACCAAAATTAAGCTATAATAAATAACATTAATGAGGTACAATACCAGATAAATGGTTTTATCTTAGATCATACAGCAGGAAACATCATGCTTTATGGCATTCCAACTAATTGATCTTTCTGGATGATCCTATCAGAGAAAGGAAGGAGAAACCATCATATTTTGCTAATTAAGCCTACTTCAGTATTTTGCTTATTGGGATTAAAAATTTCATATAACCCTAGAAACATCCTCCTGAAATTTTACTGATTGGTTTTTTTGTTTGTTTGGTTGGTTTTTTCTTTTGTTTTGTTTTTGGGGGGAGATATTTTCATTTTTTTGTTTTTTAAGGAAATAGGAGACTTAAAATACCAGCAAATAATATTTGGATTCTACCTTTCCAGTATATGGGTTATATTTTTCTGATGAGTTACACATTTACAGATCCTTCACCTAAAGCCAGTCACTTCTGTCATGCTCTGTGCTATCATGTTGGCCTTCAGTTCACCTGCATTTCTGTTGTTGCTGTAAAAGCAATAAAAGGGGGCTCAATCAGACTGGGGATCCCCAGGTATGGAGCTTTATACCTGCTGGTGGGGAACTCTGATGGACCTTCAACACTCAGGCTGGTTGAGACTGCAATTGTGGGAGTGTGAATGTAAACAAGGTTCAAATTTTGGCCAAAGACCAGAAATTTCCATACCTCAGAAAATGTCAGTATCACCGAAAGTTAGAAATATTTACTCTGAACTTAAACCAGAGATGATATATAAATAAAAAGAACACAAGAAGACACGATACAGCTATGGCTGAGCGATCTTTATTTAATGGTAGATGGCTTTAAATCACTGGTATACAGAGCTTGGAAGAACCCTAAGCTTTCAGACATGTTATCAAATACTACTTTTTTAATATAGGTTGAACTTATATTAATCAAACTATGGCTACAATTTCTGCATTACATTTACCCCAATAAAACTTATTAAAAATAATAATACAATATTTCACATTAAAGTAAAATAAAGAAGTTGTAATATATGGATATAGCTGTTTCCTCTGGAAATATAATTAAGCAAAAGCTTGCTTTCAGCAGTCAGCCAAAATGATATCTTTAGGGTTGTCATTTATTTTAGGGTTTCTGAATGGTCACATATTCCAAGAATTTCACACTTCTATTGTCTCATTAAAGATTCCTTTTTCTCTTAACCTCTCAGTGCCTCTCTTTATCTTCTTTCCGTAGTTTCTGCATAAATACTTCCATCTTGGACAGCACAGGCCCAAAGCCGTAAAACACAGGGCAGAGTCTGACATGGGAAGATGCACCAGGCACCATCAGCTGGGGACAGAGATGATGCAGTATTTGGCAGCATCTCTGGGGACTATTTGTGCTCTAATTGACAGAGCTATAACACCCACCTCTTCCATTATTCATACGTAAAAGAAGTAGGAATGGAATGAGCAGATGTGACAGCCCCCACCACACCTGGCCTTTCCTGCTCTGTGCCCGTTTCTGAGCACAAACTTCAAAGCAAGGGATACAAATTCCTGTGCTGATCTGCCGCAGGAACTTTGGCTGACAACTTCCATGTATATTTTGGTCCTTTGCCAAATCCTCTGGAGGATAATCATATGTATCTTTGAGATAGATTATTCTTATGCATGATGAGCAGATCTTTCTCTTGGTTTCAATGGGGCTTTTCCTAATTTCTCTCTGATTACTACAGACAATCCATTCTTTATCAAAAGGGCATGCACGAGCTGTCCAGGCTTGTCAAAATCTGAGTATTGCCTATTTCTCAATCAGTATCTGCTCTGACATTTTTACTTTTAAATTCTAGATGGCTAACTATATTTATTAAACTTTAATATAATTTTGTTTAATGCAAGAAGCTAACCTTTGGCTTTTGAAATGTGTCAGTGTTTTCTCTGAGGTGTAGGCTGGTTTTCAATCTGCCCAGAAATGTCTGTGAACTGATGACAATTAAAGTAATGATAGCAGGTAAAAATAGAGGAAGATTAATAAGTTTACTAGTTGTTTTTTTTTTTTTTAATTGTGTGTTTGTTTATTAACACAAATTAGGAAATACATTAAAAAAAAACCTCTAGGAACTTCTGTGAGCAGCATCAGTAGTTTCTATCCAGTGGTCATTGGTGAGACCATCACTGAATTTTCAGTAGTATCCTTAACAGTATTTCACTGAGTATCCTTAAATTTAAACTTTGATTCAGAAAAAAGCATGTGGGCATACCATTAATTCCCGGTGATGTAGACAGGTGCCTAATTTGCAGGATATATTAGGAGTACCCAATTGCTCTAAATTGAACACAGGCTTAAATGCCTTGCTGAAAAAACCCTCACCACTGAAATCGAACCATGGAAACAATTCAGCTGCACTGGAATCAGCCACATTTATCTATTATATAATGAATGGAAAGCTATCTGAAGGGTAGCAGTTGTGGCACTGATAATATAGGTGCTTGAGGAATGGAAGCAATTGCATCAAGATGTGCATGTATGTGCATTATTTTATGGGAAAAATAGGTGTAAAATTATACATAATGAGTAAAAATAGGATGCATTTTTTGTGTAAACTCCTCTCACGTACAAAAATGAAACAGAGAGAAATCATTCTTTGTTACTTGTCTCCTATAGTTATTCCAATATTTCTAGGCTGGGATATTTATATGGGAGCAATGAGAAAAATGTATCAAGTGGTTTATCTTTCTATATTATTAAAAAATATAAGTAGTCTGTAATGCTTGCCTTTTAAGCTCTTTGAGTCATATGTAGTTGAAGCTGTGCATGTCTTATGTGAACATGGAATTTTAACTGTTCCTAACATGTGCTGTGCATGCCTGACAGGACAGGGAGAGAAATTTCAAGCAGTTTACTATTTCCCCACCTTCAGCTTGGCAAGTTTAAACTGTTCTAGCTTCTGCTGAGTGACTTTTTCAAATGATTGATAATTCACAAGGAAAGAACAGTACTCTGTATATATATTTTATTCTTCAGGTCATGGCAAGCTGTAAAAAGCTTCAGAGTAATGAACATTTGCACCTTGGCTATTCTCCCATCCTTGCAAGATTCCTATGTGGCTAGAAGTCAGCCTTACTATTTATTTTTCACATCAGATTGTATAAACTAGAAAAACAAGGAACCTAAATGTTAAGCATAGTGTATTATATCGATATCTTTTAAAATGGTCAGTAGTGGAATTTAGTATTAAATGTACCTAGCCTAACTTTCAATGTTTGCAGTGGCAATGTCCATATCCAAGTTCATCACCCCAGATTCCTTCTTTAGTTACATGGCACTTCCATGGCAGTAACTCTCTGATTTATATTTAGGGATATATATTTGGATATAACTAACATCATATTATAAATATCTATATTTAATCAGATAAAACCTATCTCTGGCACCTTAATTATATGCTTTCATGACATACCTTTTTTTACTGAAAGAGCTGTCTCTGGGCAAGCACTGAAGCTGGTCTTATAGTGTTTCAGCTTCTGTTTTGTGTGGCAGAAATAACAGTAATATTTGAGGTGGTAGAATAACAAGCAAGTCAAATAAAGAAAAGCCCTGCCCTTACCTGGGCTCAGAATGCCTCCTGCTCATTTGTCTGGGCTCCTTTCACAGAGGCCATCTCTAACTGTGTTCGTCTTCTTGCAAAGACAATCCAGAATGCTTAAAGACAGGAATGAAAAAAGGAAAAAAGGAAAAAAAAAGACAAGAATAAAAGACAGAAATAAAATACTCTGTGTTCCACAGTAGACAACATAAATAGAAAAACAAGACCAAATGGGCTTGCTTTCACTCTTTTATTTCGGCAGTTGTATCAAACCTAGAGAAAACTCCACAGTAAATATATATTTCAGAAAAGCCTATGATGTAATCCACCATGTAATAGAACACTTCCTGGTTCCCTAAAAATTGATTCTGATGCACTAAAGTGCCAAAAAATACCCCATAACCAGAATATGCCAGAGAAAGAGAGAAGATCAAGCATATCACAAAATTCCTAAGTGGTGAGGTATCATATTAAAGAAAGAGAAGATATTACAAGGCTGAAGAAAAATACCCAAACAGTAACTGTGAGTGACCCGGGGAAAGCAACTTCTGCTTACATAAAATCTGGCAAATGGTTTAACCCTGACAAAGTGAGCAGGACCCCAATGCACACATCCAGCTCATTTCATTGTGTTACAGGGGGAGTCCACCCTGCTCTCTTCCTTGGACCATTGCCGCTTTCTAGGCCCTGGGAAAGTTTTAAAGACACAAAAATTATAGCTACTGCAAACCTAGAAGGCTCTTTCTGCACATTTTTTGCTGCCTAAATAAACACATCAGGAGGACTAATAACACCTAAAAAGCATTATGAAACAACAGGTTCATTTCAAATCCTTCTAGAGACACCACAACATCAAGTGCCCCAGACCTCTAAGTCCCATTCCTTTCTACCTCAGCTGAGTGCTGTCTCTGTGCTACAAATTACCTGAGACAAGGAGAGTACAGTGGAAATACTGTTACATGCAGACACCTTCTTCTGTTTGTTACACAGTCCCTTCCCTATTTCCAGTCTTAATTTTAACACGTTCCTTGACTTGTTAATCTGTTTGCGAGCCTACTCCAGCGTTTTACCAGATAACTAAAAAACAATCTCAGATGGAATAGTTTTAATTTCCAGTCTGAATTTATTTGTGACCAATTTGTAACCATCTAATTGTGTGCCTGCACTAAATGGGAGTTTTCCCATTGAGTGTAATTGGATCAGGCCCCAAACCGCAAAGACAGCTGCTCTTATTACAGCGTGGAAAACAGGCAGGGTCTGGGTGTTACTGCATAATGACAGCAGTAAATTATATTCCAAGGGCAAGATCAGAAGCTGGTGTAAATCAATACAACTCAACTGGCTTTTAAAAAGTTATATCAGTGTGTGCAAGCTGCTAGGTTGGCCCAAACATTTTCTCAGTAGATTTTAAAGCTCATCCTGCTGCATAATGCATGCTAGGGAATTGCTTCGCTCCTGCACCAAACCTAAACCGTCTGACTGAACCCAGGCTTGTATTTCAGAAAGTCATCCAAATTTGATTTAGAGAGTGTGTATCACGGAGAATCTACCCCACTCCCAGAGACATTTTTCTAACATTTACTCTCCTTGTTCTTAAAGAAATCACTTTATTTTCTTCCTTACTAAAATGTCAGGTTCTAGCTAGATTTCCTAGATCTTTTTTTCCTAATACAAGTAATAGCCTCTTCACTCAAATTTCCTCTTCTTATATTTGTAGTTCTGCAAAATTGTTGTTACACAGTTTAGTCTCCATTCTTGGTAGATAAGTTGATTAAACTTCTATTTTTTTTTGGTCATTATGTCACAAATTTTCAATTCAAGCATTTACTAAATATTTTTCTAATTGTTCTATCTCACCACACTTTTTGCTTTGTAGGACAAGCAGATAATTTCTGATGCAAAAATTTTCAGTCCGATATGTTTAACTAGAATTAGAAAAAAAATAGTATTTGTTTGTTTCCTGGGAGAGAAAATGAAAAATAACAAACAGCTACATTAATTTGGCTTTGACTCAGTGTGTTTATAAGGAATGATATATGTAATGGAATTACGCTGTGGAACAGTCTCTGTTATTCCCTTTGAATATATAGAAACAATTCACTGATTTCTCCAAATCAGGTGAAATTTTGAAAGGCGTGCAGCCACACTCCTTGAAGCTAGTTCTGAAAGTGTAATCAACTTTGATTTACCTGAAGATAATAGTAAAATTCACTGCCCTCAAATTACAGCAAACAAAAAGGAAGTTTTCCTGAAGAGAAAAATACCAACTATATTATTGCATGTGTGTTTTGTGAGGACTTAAAAGAATGCAGCTGCATGTCTCAAAACACTGTCCCCATAAGATAAGCCACCACAACAGAACTTGAGATCAGTTCAGGCAGCAACAGGAAGATGCTCATTCCAGGCCTGGTGAGGCAGACCTGGGTCTTTTGCATCTGGACAAGAATTCCCTCCAGGGCAAACTGTGGGACAGGCAGTGAGTGCTCATGCACAGCCCATCTCACACTATGGGAACAGCACCCACACCCTGTGGAGAGCCAGGACTGGACAGTATAGAAGTGGGACCTCCAGAAGAGCCTCTCTGGGACCCCACCCCACTGAAGGCCAGGGTGAAGAAGGACCAGTGGAACACTTCAGGAATCTACTTGGGTGTGGGATTCACGTTCTCTGAACTTGAGAGAAGCAGCAAGAGAAGCAGAAAAAAGAATGATCAAAGCAATTCTTATCTCATTTTCTGCTCCTGTGTTGTGCCAAAGTAGAATGCAATATGGAGATTGTTTACCCAGAATGATGGTGTTTTTTTTCCGTGGTCTATGAGGACCAAGCAAGTGTGCAGACTGTCGGTCCACAGACAGTCACAAGATTCTAAACAGTTATATTAAACTGAGTGCTTGTACAAATTCAGTTTAAATGTAGTAGAATATAATGTAATATGATATAAAATAATATAGTATAATAAAGTAATTAATTAGCCTTCTGATAAGATGGAGTCCTCCTCATAATTTCTCCCAGATGCCAGGCAAAAATATCACTGATAAGTGGGATGATATCTATTGCTTATCTCTCACTCTCTCCAGCCTCCCCTGCCCTACCTCCATCCCTCTCTCCCTGCAACCCTACCCCTCCCCTTCTTTCTACCTCTTTAGTTCACATTGACTCTTAAATAAAATCTGTACTATTGACTTCCTTTGCACCTTAACTCAGCAAGAGGCATCCATTATAATCAGTTCTTAATAAGTTTCCATAAAGATAAAAGTGTTGGTGACTCTGTAACTAACTTTCATGCTTGACATGTCTTTGAGTATGTTCTAAAGCTGACCAGGCAGACAGTGTCCCAGAGCAGTGCTATCTTGGTCTTCAGTGCTGAAGAGTAATAAGACAGTGCAGTTGCAGTACTAGTACCAGCCTTTTCTTTCATAAAGAAATTTGGCTATAAAGGCTTTACTGGCCTGAGAGTAAAAGGAACTTCTACTCTGAGATTATAGCTAAAATGATAACTGCAACCCATTGCAGTTATCATTTGTTACAAGTTCAGTTCATTGTTACAAGTTTTTCAACATTATGAGCATTATTTTGGAACATCTAAGAAGGATAAAAAAACATGAGGACTAGTAAAATTAAATATATTTACAGTTTGGAAATGAGAGAAGGAGTTAAGAAAAGGTCAAATATGAAGAAAAACAATTAAACTAAAATTTGTTCAACTGGGTCATTAAAACATAATAAGCAATTTAAAAGCTTGTATTTATTTAGTGCTGTGAGAATAATTTGAGTATAAGCCTTGTTAAGTTCAGTTGTCCAAATCAAGGGGATCTGTCAAGGAGGTTCTCATCAATCTTGCATAATGACTACAGAAGCATTTAGCTGATCTGAGGGGCACAGCTGGATTTTCATCCAACCCTTTCATTTGGAAGCTCTAATTTAACACTAAGAGGAAAAACTCCTGTGTTGCTCTGTCAAACTTTGTCTGGATAAACATTTTTTAAAAGGAAGAATTCTCTTGGTAAATAAAATTTCAAAGTAAAAAGTGTTACTAAAGGTATAGCTGTGCAAGTTGCATTAATTTTGTAATAGTGAAGGATGCACCCCACAGGGATGGTTTCACCAGACCACCTGGATAAATCAGCCTTGCAATGATATGGAAAAGACTGAGATTAGACTATATCTCATGAAAAGGAGCAAGAATATAAAGTTTACTCTCAAGATCAACAGAAGAGTAACAAAATGCCACAGAACAGTGTGAAAAATACTGACAAAAGTCCTGAAAACAGAATGTGTTGGGCTATTCACAGCACCAATTAAAGAAGGGAGGAAGACAGAGATGAAGATTTTAAGTATCTACACACAAATCATAAGTTCAAGGTACATGAGAGATAGAAAATTTAAAAGGATACCATGGAATGTTTCCCATAATTAGAGCGGGAATGTGATCCGGTTCAGGAAATATAGGAAAATAGGAAGTTTAGACAATATTAGGAAGAAATAGGGGACAACAGTGCCTTTAGTAGTATTGTGCAGGGCACAGATACATTTAAAGTCCCTAGGTAAAAGAAGCAGAATGCTATCTTTATTATCTATAAGATACAAAAGAACTAGAAAGGTAAGGAATAGGAAGACAATTTTTGTTTTAAGTTTGGTTTGGTTTTGTAGTTTTATTTCTTTGGATGAAAAAATCCCCAAATTTTTATTACATGGGATTTGTTGCTCACTGAAAATTTGAGCAACCTGAGAGTATGTTGAGAAGGGAATGCAGTAGGACCCTGAATGTGAGTTAAGTTGCATTGATGAACATATTTTGATACAGGAAGAACAGAAAAGAGCTAGAAGGGAGGACTTTTAAATTCAGTTCTGAGGAGTTGCTTAGAATTGTACAGAGAAGTCTGGAAACAGCTAACTAGGCAGCAGTTCTGCAGAAGGGTTTAAGAATTATAAAAGGAGTCAGAGGTTGAACATGTGTTAATTGTCCTTCAAACAAAAAATCAAAGCCTGTCTTGCAGTGTATGCCTGCTGATACACATAACTGCAAAGCAAGGCAAGGATTTGTCTCTTCTCTCTGCAGCAGGCAGGCTCTTCTTGGCACTGGACAGTCTTCATCTTCTGTGTGCGTGATATGGACCTTGTACTACGAAAATGTCAAAAAATTGAGGTCAAGAAGAGCAATCAGATGTCCAGACTACTTGATAGAAGAAAAAAATACATTAGGTCCAAAAAGAAAAGAAAGGGAGGGCAAGGAAGAAAGAGGATATCTATCTTTGATTATACAAGATTTTTCATGATTAAAAAAAAAAAGGATTAAAGAGTTTTCCATGTCAGAGAAGCTAGCACAGGAAGTAACAGAACAGAATTGTAGAAAATCAGGTCTGGCATTAGTTAAACCATCCTACTGATAATGATCATCAACAATGGGGAGAAGAGGCTCTAGAAGGGTGACTGAGTTCCTATTACTCAACGACCTTTTAGAATAGGCCAGCCATATACCTTCTAAGGATAATAGATATATAGTATTTGAGGAGAGGTGAAATGACTGATTTCTTGAGGTTCTCTCCAGTTCTGACTCTAGGTTTGCTTATTCCTAACTTTAAAGGCAGTAATTTCCAGGAAATTAGGTTGATAAAAACAGGAAGAAGCGTGTTCTATTAAAAATCAATAGAGAAACATGATCCAGAGAAACTGCTTATTTATTTTAGCTGCAATTAAGTATATTCTTCTAGTTAACTAAACTTACAATAATATTTCTAGTACTGGTATTATCTTTCTAATATTTAATGATTAATGAAAAAATAATGAAATAATGAAAAAATAATTATGTTCTAATATTTAATGATTCCAAGGTTAGCATGTTCATACCTATGCTAAAGAAATGTTTCACATTTAGTGCAATATCTCCCTTGAGATTTGTAGCATCTTACATTTTCCATTAATTTTATTCCCACCTTCTTTCAATGGGTTTTTCCCCTTCCAAAGCCTAGTGGGCAGTCTCCATTTTTCTTCTGCATACTCATTTAATATCTGTAAAATTATTTGTGTGATGTAAAAAATGTTAATCTTGATACCATATATTAAAATTAGTTAATTTGTTTTTCTTATAATTACTAACAAACAGTTGTACTTTTCTTTGCCCAAGGAAGAAGGCTTTGATTCATTTAGTTATACCACACTTGACATCATCTGTATTTGCCATAGTCACACACAGGTGCTGGAGGGGACATTATGGAGGCTAATATTTGTTCAGGTGAAGATGGACTAGGAAATAATCTTTATATGCAGCAAAATATTTTAAACATTTCCAATTCCTTATCAGCCTAAGTTTTCTTGTTTCTTTGAATTTTAATCTGTTCTTCCACTTAAAAAAACATGCCTTAATCAGAATAGAGGGGTGGAAGAGTGCTCACTAAACATATAGAATATAGAAATGCAGGTCCCAGCATACCTGCTCTTTGCTGATGTGGCCTGATCAAAAGTCATCCTGTTATCGAGAAGTGATTTTTTTTCTTCAATCTTTTTTTTTTTTTGGGAGGAGGTATCCAAACCTTATTTCAAAAATACTAAAAACATCATTATAAATAAATAGTTCATAACAATTTGATACATCAGCAGACAATGCAGGAGACATCCTTCCAACAGTGCATCTATGTTTATGTCAAATTTAAGAATATAGTTCATTTAAAATGTGAAAGAAGTAAGGTCAGGATAAGTATTTTCCTTGTAGTTGTCTCTGTTGGCTTTTAAAAAGTTTTATTTAGGTCCATCAAGATTTGGTTGTTTATAGCTGTTGCATATTTATAAGTTCCTGGCTAGAATGTACAGAGTGTAAATTCTCAGATAGGTCATCCAAGAAATAGCACATTTTTTTTCTCCGTTTATTCACATACAAAAGTAAAATTCAAGCCACAGTATTTAAAAACAAATCTGAATTGCCAGAACAAAATGATAGTTTTGACACTGCAAAAAAAAAACCCCTAACAAAATATAAAGTACAAAATCCAAGTCCATACCTTTCGTCCTTCATTATTCAACCTTCATTCTGATACCACATATATCCAAACCATTTTTACTGTACATTCTCTGACCTGTTGTCCTGTCTTTTGTCATTTTGTACTATCCAGTGACTTTTCCAGTGGAAAAGTCACTGGATAGTGAGATACATAGCCTTAGGATTCTTCCAGGAGAGCTATATTGTTATAATTTTGTATGGCTGACATAAATATTTTTGATGGAATGAGTTATAGGAGCAATAGACATTGCAATTTCTTACTGAAGTGCATAAAACATGCAAGTTTAAATACTGCCCAGTTTTCTGGCCTCTTCTGCTTGTAGAGAGCTACTGAACTGACATCTGCTAAGAAGCATCACATCCTTGCTTACTAGCAAATATTTTTATTGGTGTGTAAGTCATGTTAGAAGTTCTGCTTTTACACTTTATGGTACATAACTACAACAGCACATATTCAGTGTGAGAGAAGCTTATTGTGGAAAGCAGTGCCCTAGTGCTCTCCAGAAGATTTTAAACACTGTTGTAGCAAATGCAGCAACCAGTGAAATGGCAGCACAGAGCAATTAGATAGATAACATCTCATATCAATACTCTGTTTAATTCAAAGCATAATAGTGTTCAAGGAAATTTTTGAGGCTCTGCAGAACTTTTTATCAAAAATTTCAGGTTAAGAGATTCTAATGCCATACCTTCTTTGTATAGACAATAAAACTAATGGATGGGATAGGAGCCCTGCTAAAATTTAGTTGAAAAGTAGTGGGACCCCAGGCTGGGTGATCCCACATTTGGATGTTGCCTGACCTCAGTAGCTTACAGAAGCATTCTCTGTGTAGCCTGCATTCCTAGTAGAAATCTCTTGTTCAAAGGACTGAGGGAAAAAATCTTGAAGGAATAAACTGCTCTCCTCTTCATCTCTTACTTTCAAGAGAAGGAATGCAATCTAATTTTAAAACTTATTTTTAAAGCAAATGTTTTGCAATGTCACAATGCATTTTTAAGACATACTTTCAAATTGAGAATATTTTAAGGTTCCTGCACACAAGAACGTTACCTAAGTGATAGATTTCCTATACTGAAAGGTTTTTTCATGTAAATTGCTCAGTAATTACATTTCAAAACTACATTGATTTCTTATATGTCAATACTTATTAGAGATTAAATGTCCAGTTCCTGTCAGGTAGGGGAGCATTTAAATCTGGAACTCTTCCGAGAGATTGTTTTTTTCAGTAAGGCTTGGTTTTGGGATGCCTTCTACTTCTTTTAAAAAGCTCTTTTTATCTTATGCCTCCCTTTGGCTAGTGGATCTCTTTTCTCTTCATTTTCACTCCTCCACAGCTTTTTTTAGAAATGATTCAGTGAAGCAGCAATGGCCCCCTTGTACAAAAATCCCAGTGTACGTTGAGAATTTATCTTACTTCTGCTACGTGTTATAATTACAAGTTCCAATCAAAGTACATCTTTTGAGTTACAAGTTTGTGTCATTGCTTTAGTAGAAATGCAAATGTTATGTATTTAACATGCAAATGAAGTGAAATAAATATAATGCATGAAGTCTGTATTCCATCTCAGAAGTAATTGTAATGTGTAATAAGGGTTCGGCAGCCAGGTTTGACAAGAGAGAAGGCACAACAATTTTTATTTACTGCAAGAGCACTCATCTCTGTCTGACCTCTCCTGGTTCTGGTGACATTTAATGTAAATTTGGCACTCTGATTTCTATATGTGATGGCAGGCATGGCTGTATTACTTTTGCTGTATTTCACTGGCTTAGTCACAATCATTTTTACAACTTGATGCTTCTGCATATAGTAGTGAGTGTCTGTGTTTATGAGCTACAGAATGGTTTTAAGTCAGAACAAATGTGTACTGTCTACCAGATGATGCTTTGTGAAAGTGCTAGAAATAGGATACTACCAAAATAATTCTTTATTTGGTATGTGTCTGAGCTTCTGGCACATCAGAAGTTAGCTAAGGGTTCAACAGAGATGACTGTGCTCAGGAAGTACCAAACGAGTCATCCTCCAGGACTGACTTCACATGGACTGCTGGCCTCCAAAATACACTGTGGCAGTGGTTTCTGTCATTTGCCTTGCTTTCTGGAAAACAGATTTTCCCTTTCTTTGTTCTATACCTGTTGTGAGCGATTTTATTGCTGAATGATTCTCCCCCATTCACCTTCTGAAAGAGAGCTTTTAAAAATAATTTTTACAGAATTTCATCAAAACCTTCTTTACCTTCTTGTTCATATTTTTCTTTTTATAATTTTTTTTCTAAATGTCAGACTCCAAGTTTGTTTTGTGTGATAAAGCATCCCAATCTTCTCATCATCCTTTCAAGATTTCTGCATCAAAAGAAAGATTGAGCATAAATTCACACTTTATTTAAAACACAAAATTACCTGGAATGCATACCAGCATGATTATATTAATTTGATGCAAACTCTGCAATCTACATGACTTGTGATGTAGTACAGCTAAGCTTCTTAATTACTGACTAGTTAAATATTGCAGGGATCTTTTTGCAAGCAAGTGAAATAAAGCATTGCCGCTGTTCTTCCTTACAGGTTTCTTCAAGGTTTTGTTTGTAAATGAACCTAGGAACTGCATTACTTGTTTAGGTGTTTTTGTAACTATAGCCTGTTCTTTATTGTAAGTTTAAGTTTAAATCAATCTGAAATTAGGTGAAGATAATTTTAAATTCTAATGAAATATTTTAAATTTTGTTCTAAATGTTTTGGGTTTTTTGTTTTGGCTTTTTTTCCTTTTTTATTTTTTAAAATTTTATTTTATTTTCAGTGCTGTTCTATTTCAGCATTGCTCTGTTAGAACCTCTTTCAGGATAATTGATAGGCTATAGACCACATCACTACCTCTGCCAACTTAGTTGATATGGTTTTGGTAGCTAATCAAAGCAAAGTTTCACTCTCTAATGCCAGCAAATATAAACATATAATATAGACATATATCTTTCTTTTGTACATGATATGTTTTAAAATAAATGACCAAGAGTAGGAAGAAGAAATAGGTCATAAAAATTGAGAAAGTTATACTTATCTAATAAAGACTGTGAAATCTAAATTATATGTGTTACAAACATCTGGAACAACAACAACAATAACAAAAGAATAGCTGGAATTCCCATAATCCAAAAGACAGTCAGAATCAAGGGAATGGTCATTTTATAGTGGTGTGAGCAATAAATGGCCTATTGTGTATATTTATTTGTTAGGAGTAAACTCTTAAAAGCAATCTGCTGTTTCACAGGAGGCAAGTGAAACCATTTCATTATCACAGTAATGTAATTAGAAATCTCATAAGCAATCAAGCAGCCAAATTTTGCACCAGCTGTAAGCAACTAAAACAAAAAGTGACAAGTGGACCAGCAAGTAATGAATTACAATAACCCAGATGAGAAACAAAAGACAAACGTATGAGTGTCTTGCCATCCCCAGGAGTAGTAATGTCTACAGGCTGGAAAAGATCCTGGGACAGTGATTAAATGCCTTTGCAACATCATTAATGTAGAAAACAAAATCACAGCTTGGAATTAAACCAAATTTTTTGTGAGAGCTGAGACTTTTGGGGAGTATATGGGTGTCAGAGAGAAAAACACAAGAACTTGGAAATGAAGTATATAATCTCCACGGCTTGCAAACCTGATGAGTAGGGATTTTTGCTTCTACCTACATGCGGGGTAAGAAAGTGGAACAATATCCAAACCTCCATATGACAGACCTGTTTGTAGAATGTGGAGTTGTAGAATATGGTAGTAGAACATGGAGATTCAAGGCCCCTAGCCTCAGCTATGTGTAATGTAGGTTTGGTTGCAGTGTGTAACTTTGATGGAAGCAGATACCAGCTCTGGGTTGATTGAAACTAAATGACATAAAGCCTACAAGGGAACCTTAGGGAGCAAGTAATAAATTTGTGTACTACTTTGGCATATCAGAAGGTGAAGCTAATCAGTCCAACAACAAAATAGAAGTGAGTGATCTTCATATGAGAGCAAAACAATAGTAATTTCTGAAAATATATTTTTTTAAAATATCTCTTTTGTACCTGAAATTGGTCCTGCAGGGCATTTATGACAGACAATCCCAAATATGGGTAGATGAGTACCACTATCTGATTATTTTTTTAATTAAAATATCTGTCAACAGCCACTCTTGGCAAACATGTTTAGGAAATTTCCATTCTCCATTGACTTCACAGGTCAAGTCCTGACATTTCTACAGGAAAAAAATTTGTTCAGACATACAAAGCCTGAATGATATTAGTGTTTCAGTTTTCAAAGGAATTTAGGAGACTAAAAGAGAAAATTCATCAAACTGCAAGCCCTGAAAATGCAAAAGGAGCCTGAGTTTCTGAGCATCTTTGAGCATATCTCTTGAGCCGTTCTAATGCAGATAAGGAGCCCGGTGTGAGATGTGCAACAATAACTCTGCATTGTTCAGTTCTCCTGAATGTCTGACAAGTATGTGTGGCTCTCTCCGTACATTTATGCGCATGTGTCTGCAATGCTTGGTCTAACATACTGTAAATGTTAATGGATAAAGAAAAATGCACAGACTCTAGCTAGCAGCTGCTTTGTTGGTTTGTTAATACAGATCATACATTATAAGGAATAGAATCTGTAATGAGGTAAAACTAAAATACAAAGGCATATAAATTGGGAGGTGGGAGACCAATAAAAATGACACAAAAAGTGCCCTGGGCAACATGAAGCTCAAGAAGTACTAAATAGTTAATCAAGCTTTAATGTATATGTCCTCTGATTCAGCCTTCCAATGTTGCTCCTTTGGCTTACACTCAAATATGTTTTTTTTTTGTTCTGGTGGTAGCACGTGTTGATTTGGAACTGGTAGTCTTTCAAAAGAGCCTTCATTTTCCAGGGTATAATCTTAGTCTCAAGGACATAAATATTGTGGTGAGTTGTAAAGAATAAGTGTCATTTGGAATGGATAAAATTGTTACAGGGAGGACATTTTTCAAGAATGGAAATGATTCTGCACGACATCACTTTGACATTCTGTAGCTAGAGAGGAACAACAGTTCTGGGATGGCATTCAAAAGCAAGTAAGCCACATCTTAAAGAGCCAGGCATTTTAGATGGGAAACTTCTTCCTTTTGTGAAAGTGCTGGGCTTCAAGCTTGTCACTCTCTCCTATAGAGGTGTGAAAAAACATAAATAGATTTTCTATTGCAGCATTGCCACAAAGGTTAGTTTTAGTCTTCCATTTAATTCACAGTGACTGAAATTCATTCTTTTAGAGACAGGAAGCACAGACTTGCACTGCTTAAAACCTTGATATGAGGGTGATTTGCACTCAGGCTGCTGATCAAAGGGAGATGTCCACATGTTGTTAATACATAACGACAGAGTTCTTAATGATGTATATTTTCTATGGCGGATCCAGGATTTCTCCCATGAATCCAAATCTCAGCATGCACTCTTTTCTTCAAATTCTGCCTTGCAGTAGTCCCAACAGGATGAATATGTTAATCTGAACCTCTAAATATTTTTAGTCTTGAAAATGTCTGACCTATATACTATGTCCTTTATTTTTATTTAAGTGAATATGATGATATATGTATATGTGTACGTATATGTATATGTATACATATTGTGTCTGTCCATATTTTATTTAGGCTTACTGAAAATGTAGATTTATATATGCCACTTTGGGTTGAGATATGTTACATTCACGCCAGCTGGTTCCATGCTGTTGCACCAGCAGAAACCTGGTCTAAAGATTCAGTCTGCAATTCCCCTTGCCTGCCCTTTTTCCTGTTGATATTGGAAAAATAGGAGCACCAAGGTGTGGCCTAGAGTTGCTTTTCACCCAGGGCTGAATGGTGGTGTCCATAACGGGGAAAAAATAATTTTGGAGTTGTTGACTTTGACCTGTTTAGTCATTCATGTCTTTAAATGCCTCTTGCTAACTTCCCAAGAATAAACTTGTTATATCACATGTTTTAATAAGTCATTTAAGTAACTGTAGATGAAGCTCTAACTATAGCACTGTTTAGAATGAAACCTGTCGTCTATAATGGATATTAAAAAATAAAAATCTGTTAAAATAAGGTAATATCAGATCTGTTTAATCTCAGGAATTCTTGACTTGCTTAAAAGCCTAAGACACACATACTAAATGTTCTTTTAAAAGGTGTGTCATTACTGTATGATTTTCATTTTCTGACATTAATTGATCCAGACTAACTGCCTTCTGCCAAATTTCAGTTAGAGAGATAGTGCCTTGTTTATTTATTAATTTACGACAAAACATCAGAAAAGCCCAGAGGGTTACTGAAAGCAATGATCAATCACATCTAATCCTAGATTATGAAGTTGATTTTATTCCCTTTCCTTCCTCCTCTCACCTACTTTTATTTAATTTCTTGAATGAGCCACAGTTTGGGGACTGCCTGGAACATCTCTGTACGAAAACACATTAAGTGTTCCCACTTTCAGTGCAACCTCTGATCTCAGCTTCAGAGCCAGACACGTTTCAGACATACCCAGAAAAGCATTTTTGGAAACAACAGGCAGAATGCCACTGCCATATACACTGTTTTGCTCTAAAACCTCACTTTTAAGAAGAAAAAACCTCATCAATTAATCTTCAAAGCTAAAAGTCTACTTATCAAATTCCCCCCAAAAGTTTTTTGATCTGTTTTTAAGACCTTAAGGTAGAGGATTATTTCAAAAGCGCTGATAAAGAGGTAATGAACACTATGACATAATATGAAGACTTTAATTGGTTTACACAGTATCTACAAATCACATCCTAAGTCTCCTAGACTACTTATATCAGATGATTTAAAAATGCAGAAATTAGAGGGTTAAAATAAGATGACTGTGACAGATTTTCAGTCATTCATCTGTCTGACTATTTAATGATAATCCAAGTCACTGAACTGAATTCTCACAGCTAAATTTTTGAATATTCTAAGTGATGATACAATTGACTGATAATAGAATGAGTCAGACAGAAAAGCAGAAGAAAGCCTTTATATCAGGGTTTAGCTACATTGGGACAGGGTACTTCATCTTTCTGGATCTATTACTGAAAAAATGTGAATCATGCTTGTAACTAATACAGAACCCATACCTATATACAGTTCAAATATGCATGAAATTACTTATTTAAACCGATAAAGATAAGAAGAAGAGATGAAAATTATGGAAAAGAGGGAAAAGGTTTCCATGGTTTACAGATAAATAACTAACAGAGCATTAAGTGCTAAAGGTAGCTGTTTTAGAAAAACTCTATCATAAAACACAAGTTTCATAATTGAATTTTGAGCATGATAAAAGTCTTAGTACATGACTTAGATGATCCACAGCAGGAATATGTATAGAAGAATTTCTTATGTCCATGAATCTTATTTTCTTTTATTGCAACAACATTCTCCTTAATTTAGGCAGATCATGAATGTTTTGTAAAGGGGGCTAGTTTTTTGTCTTGTCCCCTTGAAAGACTGTTTCAAGATCTTGCTTCTTTGATAATTAGAAATTTCCTTTCAATGTTTTCTGTTGGGAGAAAATGTAAAGAGAAAAAACCCTTCAGAATTGGATTGATGGGTGCAACAACTGCTACTTTTTTGGGTGAAATAGGAGAAAACTCTTCAAAATAAATTTTCTGTGGTGCATAGATTTTCAGATTCAGTAGCACAAAATGAACCCATTGAACAAAACGTGATGTGGTCAAACCTGAAAAAGTCTAGTCAGCATTCTGACCTGTGAAAGTAAATGGAATTAGGGTGAACTTCACTGGCAAGATGCTGGATGTGATAATTTGAAGGAATATTTCCATGACTATCTAATGTAAAAAGCAAATATAAACATCAGTAAATGTTTTGTAGAGATCAATAAAATTTGCTTATATGCACTCAGAAGTGGTTTCATTTGAAATGTTCCAGCAAGTCTTACAGCTGAGATATTCACTTGCAAACAAACTTATGTATGTATGAAAGAGAGGGTCCACAGCACATCTGACATAGATGGCATGGCATAATATATAAATAAACACTCGTGTCTGCTCAGGATTTATTTACTTATGGCACCCAAAGTGTGCAGTGGACAGAGCAGGAAGCTCAGTGCCCATCAGTATCCCATGATACTCTTCAACTCTTACATTTCATCACTGAGCCTCTGACCGACTAAGAACATCAACAACCTACCAAGTCATGTCCTAGCATGCCTTGCTCTTGTCTGTATATGCAACAAATTTAATTTTAAAAATACCTTCTATTCAAAAAACAATGATGTAACACTTTCTAGGGGAAAAGCTATGACATGAGTGAGCATCACTGTAGACTCCTCTGTGGCTGTGAGCTGGAGCTTTTGCAGGCATTTGTACAAGTTTATTACACAATAGGTCTTTTCTTTAGCTGTTATGTGAATTTTCTATCAGGGCTCTCTTTACACAAAGAAATGCTTTCAAAAAAACCCTTTTTTGATGGAAGATATGTATTTTTGTGCAGAAAAACCCACAATCTTTTTGTGCCAGAATTTCAAATACACAAACATAGCACTTTGTTCATGTGATATAATTGCAGTAATTTTTTTGACACTCTATTCATGCTTTGGACCTCCCTATCTCCACAACTCTGATAATACACCTGATGCAGATGTTATTTACTCATTTCAGCAACCTATTAAAGAAAAAAATCCTGGTCCATAATTGCAGCAATGTTACTAGGGAGTTTCAGTAGTGGTTGGTAGGCAGAATGAAACACCCAAAACTCTACCTCAAGGACAAAAAAGCAGCATTTCTGATTTCAGGATAGTTTGTTATTTAGCTGAACAATTCCTCTTTCCTTCCATTTTTTTATTTAACTGAGAATGAAAATGATCCATTTGTACAGTAGGAAGGATGGAAAAGGGAATTCTTAAATATACTGGTTAAAATTTTACTGCTCATCCAAGTTAAGGTGACTAAGTCCTGTTTTGTATAGTCTAAGACAAAATTTATTAGCCTGAAGATTGTGCTTTATTTTCTGTAGATCTAGTGATAATGTTAATAACCTATTTCTCCAAAAGTTTCCAAGAGCAATTGTTTGAATGCAAAATGTTTCCAATGCAATATCTGTCTGCATTGTTTGCTAGCACCCCTTTTTCTTGGTTTTTGATCAGCATTGGTCTCTCATCAAGGCAAGAAGTGACTATAGAGATTGCTAGTGAAGAACAGAAAATAGCTGCATTGCTGATGCCAGCCTCCTCCTTCAAGAAGGACCTATCAGGGATGAGAGCAATGGCTTTAAAATATGAAGTTTTAGGCCTTTAGAGAAAAAATGAGTAAGCCTAAATGTTCTGCACATGCAAGTCAGGGTATGAAATGGATCACCAACAATGGAAACTGCATTTGCCTGTTTTAATTATGCTTTTTAAATGCATTCTCTTTCACAACCTTATTTTTTACAAATTTTCAAATTTGTAAAAATTGATAAGTTATCAGCCTTTAGCAAACCACCAATGCATTCATGTCTCTCTCAATTATACATAATTTCTTCTTGCTAAATCCCCTGTGTTTTTTTTGAGAGTTGCCTTATTTATTGTGAGCCAATAATGCATTGAATTGTGTGTGCACTGGCATATTATCTTGTTGAACCATCCAATTAAATATGATAATGTTGAACATACTGACATAGTTAAACACTCAGGTGAATGAGCAATTCACTGTGAAGTGCAGAAATATTTAAAGTCATCTGTGTGCCTTCAAGCAATCTGTTTTATGTAAAAGAACACTCCAGGAGTTGGAGAATGATATAGGTCTAAAAAGAAAAAAATATTGAAGCTTCTAAAGCATAGGCCTCATGGCTGAAAACCATGGCTTTTAAGACTGAAACCCCAAATAAAGTACAGAAGTGAAGCACACTGCTTTATTGGGTAAGTAATAGACACAAAAAAAGGTGTTACATTGTGCTCAAAATCACATGGAATAGCAGCATTATTTTGGCCTATGGATATTTTCATTCTGGAGTAAAGTTGCATTATATCTATCTGACATGAACCTACATTTCTGGGAATACCCCATTGCAGAGGTTTTCTGTGAGATTATGTAAAATCAATATGTCCCGAGGTGAAACTTTTGCATCTCAACCAATATAATTGTCCCTTGAAGAATCTACCTGTGAAAGTTAATGAGAAACTAGTGTTATGTGCTCAGTACATGGTGTTTCAAAAGCCTATAACTAAATAACATCAAAACCAATTTTCTCCAGAACACTCAAAAGCACTTCTCCTTAGTGCTGTTTTCCTGCCAAATTTAAACTTTCATCCCCCAGCTGTTTTGGCTGTAGAGTGATTACAAAAAAGTGTCATGGTAATTGTTTACTGTCAAGAGTGTCTTTTCTCAATTTTTACATGCTTGAAAAGCCTTAACTTTTTTCTCCTTCAAACTTCAGAAGAGAATTGAAGAAAACTACAGGCAAAGTCAAACAAATTTTAAAAAATCCTGACAAAAAGCCCAATGTACATTGGCCAAAAGTTGAAATTTGGAAACTTCAGACTAAGTTGAAAGATTCAAGAATTACTGAATACTGATGTCATCAGGTTAGAATACAGGCCATTATTCAATTTGATACTCAGCTATTACTTCTATTGCTATTGATTATTTTACTACTGGAGGAGTGCTGGATGGAATTCAATTGACAGATGGTCACTAGGCATTCCAGGTGGAATGAAACCAAAACCACTGGCTCACTGGCTCAGGTTTTTTGTTTTATTTTCGGGGTTTTTTTTCCTTTTGGACAAATTGTAAGTTATCACAAAGAGCTTAAAAAAATAATTTAGAAATGGGACATATATTTCACTTTCCCTAAAAACTGTAGGAAAAAAAAATCACATTTAACTCTCAAAAAAGATTTACTTAGTGGTGCAAGGTCTATGACTATTTTATTACTACTCCGAGGAGCCAAAGAAATCAGTAGTTTTAGCATAAAATTTAAAAGGAAGCATGATGTTTATAACTACATGTTGTTGAAATGCTTTATCCAAGCCTCATATGCAAAATGAAGCCTCCAGTAAGGTAGGAGCCTATTCAAATAATATCAGCCAAGATTTATTGAGTTATTACTGGTCTGTTTGCCATATCTTGTCACTTTTTCTGTAAAGAACTTTTTCCAGCATCTTACATATAGAGCAAGACATCTTCATGTTCATCCAGCATTTCAAGGCAAACTCAAAAAAAGAGAAATAATTTAGTCTTAGTACAGTTTCCAAGACTCTATAAATAGATGCATTTATCTTCCAAACCTTTTTTTGTGTGTAATGGAAAACAACTTTTCTGCTACTGCAACACAACCCATATTTTGACCATTTGGCCATATATTAACATTTCTCTGGCACTGAAGACCTTTCTTCACTCCTTATTCACAACATGGAATAGCAGCATTATAATAACAGTCCTTTTTGTACAATCTTTTTTAGTAATGTAAAACCTGGCAGGAACCTGGGGCTAAGCATCTGCATATGCTTCAGTCTGAAAGTTGTACTAATCTCTAGGAATATGCTGACATCATTGACTTCTGATATAACCCCTGCATAAGGATGATAGAAAATATTTTCACATAAATACAGGCTGAAAGAGAAAGCAGGTTTTCAAAAATTTGGGAAAAGGATGCTTTCTGGAGGTGCTGACAGGGAAAAAACCCATCCCAAACCCACAAGTTTATTGAAATATTTCATAAGTAAATGATTTGTACAATAGAGATCATGGCTACAAAGACTCTGCTTGTAAAATTAAAAGCTATTTCAATACATGTTCACTTAACTAAGATTATGCAAAATGTAATATTAAAGTCCTTTGTCTTGTGGCTTATAGTTTATAATATCATAATGCCCAGCCATCCTAATCCCATAGTAAAACACCATTGTGCATCTTGTGCAGCCAGGGAAAGAAACTATGTTTTAAAAGTGCCTCTGATAAGTGTATGTTCTTGAAGTATGGATAGATATTAACCAATTAAATGTTTTTTAAACTCCTCAAACTTTTAGGAGTGGTGTGTTAGGCAATCACCTCACACAGGAACCTAGGAATTACTGCATTCAACCAAACCAAGAGTACACTACTACAAACCACTACCAACACTACTTGTTTCAGCACTACATGCCCTAAAAAATTTATAAGGAAAAAAAGAAGCCCTCCAAATTTAAAAATTAATAGCTATGCATCTTTCCTTTATAATCATATCATTCCATATTTGCTTCATCTGACATCATGCCAATATTTTGACATTAACACATTCAGTTCTGTGATGTTATTTTACCTATTGTTTCTTTTATTTTTTAAATAATTTGTTTACATGCATAACATTCATGCTTAATGTCTTTGGCTTCAGTGCCTGCTAGCACTCAGGCTGACCAAATATCCTAGGACGGGGCTGAACCGGATATGCAGATAAATTAACAAGAGCCACAGAGTGAAATTTAATTGATGGGCCTTAATTTCATTAGTTTACTACTGAAGGAAGGGCATAATAAGCTACAGCTAATGGCAGAATGCCAGGTATCAGTTTGGACTCCAGTGCCAAGTTGGAAGTTCCTACCTTGGTAGATCTGTGATCAGTCTCTGTGAGCTACCCCTTTAGCTTTCAGATAAAATTTGAATTCTTGTGCCAGCTTCTCACAGAAGAGGGTTACCATGCATTCCAGGTTCCAGATTTTTTTTTTTGTCATGCCACTTCAGACCAGCCACCAGTAACAGAAAAGAAATTTTTTCTGATCCCTAAATTAATATTTAGGTAGCCTTACAGCACAACATAAGAGTGAAAGAATGAGATAGAAATTTTGTTGTGACAAAAAAACCCCAACATCTTAATCCCAAGATTTACGTAACTACTCAAAAATACATCAGCAGTTTAGAGTAGTGTGTGCAGTTTTGGGTCCCACAGCACAGGAAAGATGTCAAGGATCTCGAGCACTTGCCCCATGAAAATGCCTGAGGGAGCTCGGTTTGTGCAGTGTGGAGAACGGGTGACTTCAGCAGCCTGACCAGCAGCCCCTGGTGTACCCATGGAGTGGAATACAGAAGAGTGAGCCAGGTCCTTCACAGCAGCAAGCTGGCTGGGAGATAAGAGGCAAGGACCCAAAAAAATAAAAGAGGAAATAAGGAAAAGCATTTTCACCATTAAGACAGAAAAGTAATAAAAGAGTGCCTGGAGAGCAGCCTCCAAGCTGTATCCTTGGAGGTTTTCATGACATGGTGAGACACAGCCAGCCTAAAGGAGCCTTAAGCTGGATATCAGAGCTGGCCCTGCTGTGAGCTGAAGGTTGAGTTAGAAGTCTCCTGAGGCCTCTTCCAAAATGAATTTCCCTGTGGTGCTATGACCCTAAATGAGGATGCCTTTGAAGCATGTACCCATGTTAACAATCCCACTGAAAAGTGGCATACACAGATCTTATTCGACACTTCAGCCTAAAGAGCCAAACACAGAATAATTTAAAAAAGGTATATAATACAGGCTAAAACCTATTATATTACCTATATAATTTTATTTTTTAATAAGGACACTTTTTCAGAGAGGAATTGTGCCAAGGATAGGGGCAGGATAGGCAGACACGTCTATGTTGCATTCTTCAGAGCACTTAACTGTGCGTGTGAGTACAGCCACTTTTGTAGAGCTCAGTCTGCTGTCTTTGACACAGTGCTTTGACACATTGGTCAGTACATCTGAAAAAAAAGAAGATTTTTGGAGATATAAATGTCTACTAGTCACCCAGTGTTCTTTGAATTTAAAGGAGCAAAGTACACAAAAAATCTGCATTTTGACCCTCTCAGAAACTGAGAAAATGGCCTTATGCTTCCAAGGCATTTAGACCATTATGAGAACAATACTATAAGACTATTAGATTTTCAAATAAAAAAAGTTATTATGGTATATTTAAATTAAGCATATATGATGGTAAGCAGATATGATGGTAAGGGAATATATACATTAATTCATAAATAATAATAAAATAGTATTTGATTAAGTTAATTTTTAATTTAAAATTAAAGAAAACATTGGTTTTTGGTTTTACTGCCAGCAACATATTTTTGGTGCTGTGGAATGTCGCTCACATTGTGAAATGTGTTTTCAAAAACAGTTATTTGAGCTTGATCCTCCTCTTTGGAACTCCAGAAAGGACCATCTTCCTGCCTGATGATGATTAGCACAGATTATAGTTTGCTACCTGAAGAGGAACCATTACTGCACCTTTACAGGCTGTTTTTCAGCCTATTGCAAGCAACTACTGTGTATCAAAAAACCAAGGCAGATGTAACATAGAAGGAGCCAGAATTAACTCCAACAGGTATGCAAATATACTTTGGTAGGAAACATTTTTCAGCTTCTTTTGTCTTGTTTTTCACTTATCTTTTTTCTTTACTCCATGCTGCAGTGTTGGCTCATGGATAGCTAGATGCAAAATGAGACTGACATGTTGGACACATGGATATCAAGGATGTGGTTTCCTTAGCAACAGTAACCACATAAAAGGTCTCAGAACTTACTCATGGGACATTTCAGTTTTTCATGTAAAATGAATACTGGTGGTGAATATGATTGGTTCAATAGTACAGTGAAAGTATCACAGAACTCTGAAGTAACAAAGTATCAGACTTTTCTATTCTCTGAAACCAGATACCACAAAAGAATATTGTCTTTATACCATGGGCAAGAGAATCTCAAGAACATGAGAGGCATTAAATCCAGCCAAGTTCTGCTGCTTTGAAAATTTTGTAATTATTTAGCATAAGTTTTAGCAAAAATTACAAATATATGGTCCATGTCAGCAAGAAGTGAAGCAGCATCAAAATCTACTTGCAATCAGACCGACTCAGATTAAAGCATGCCACAAAAGGTATATCTTATATATATCAAGGTATATCTCCTGTATCTCAAAATTTTGGTCTGGAATTATTTCAGTATTTTTGCAGCATTTAGTTTTATTCATCTATAAATACAGCAAAAAGATTTGCTAGGGACAAAGCTGTTGTTAGAACAGTCATGTGGTAGAGGTAAAGAACAGGAGGACAGTTCTGGCTTGAAATCTGGCACTGCAAGGAAAATTTAGAAGAAAGGGTGTTTTAATTACTTGATGTAACACCAAATAAATTTGCAAAGTTCATTGAGAAATTTCGGGGCCACATTGAAAAAGGCAAAAGGATGTGTGATAAGTGCTTTTTTTTTCTGGTCAACCACCATGTTCTTCATCAGCCTGTATTGTCCCGTTTCCCATATTGTGCTTAATGTGTACCTCATGAAGATACTGGAGGTGTGAAGAGGGAAGTCAAAAAGAGCAGAATTCTTTCTATATGTTCTTTGACCTTTGATTTTGTTTTTGTAGTGGCAGAACTGACTGAAAAGCAACACGAGTAAAATGTTGCCCTTGTTCTGAGCATAAATTTGAATTAGCTTCACTTTGCATTTTCTAAGATCAAGGAGGATGTTGCAAGTAGTGTGAAGATGTAGGCCAGGAAAAACTGTACTTTAATCTGGAGATGTCAGGAGATTAATTTATATAAAAAACCATAAATGTGCCAATCACTTCATAAACAGAGCCTTTTAAATATTAGTTTATCTGCAAGGGTGGAAGAATATTTTCAGTACAAAGGCTGTCTTGTAGCAATGGATGAGTGGTTTAAAACAAAGGAAACCTTGAACTGAGGGGTGAGAAGCAGGTGAAAGCTTTCTTCAAGACTAGAAAGTTTTAAAAAACCTGTGGAGCACCATGTTGAGACTCAAATCTGTTATTTTTTGTCCTCTAAAGGATGTGCACTTCTCAATGCCAGTATATTCTTTTTCAGTTCAGCTGTTCTCATTTTTTCTAGTCAAGTGATTTAAAATATTACCATGGTACTTTTGCAGCAAATGTTGTAAATAGTGATAATAATAGATCTTGCATAACACTGTTCATACACTTCTTTGTGAAGGGAGTCATTCTCTTTATCTGTATTAACAGATGCAGAAAGGCATAGGAGACGTGACTGTCTCGAGGAGAGCTATAAGCCCAGCTGCAAAGCAAGGACCAGAATCAGGATTTATAGAGGTTTTCTCTACCTTCACTGGCAACCGCAGCTCCTAAAAAACACAGGAAAATCTGAATATTTCCTTCTTGCCTGACAGCTCCTTTCACATCATGTTTAAAGAGTTTCTGGATTCAGACCATCCAAAGTTCAGATTAAGAGTTCCACTCCTGTTAGTTACAGAGAGAATTTATGTTCTAATTCAGGGCCAGCACCTACTTATTGCTGTTATGTCTACTTCCTTATTTGGTGGATGCTAACAAAACTTTGCAATAATCA